>NW_028276509.1:82500-87500 GCF_052056855.1 Sturnus vulgaris | reverse complement strand
AGTTGGTTTAGGGTTAGGGTTAGGGTTATTTGGTTTAGGGTTAGGTTTAGGGTCAGGGTTAGGGTTAGGGTTAGGGTTATTTGGGCTAGGGTTAGGGTTAGGGTTAGGGTTAGGGTTAGGGTTAGGGTTAGGGTTATGGTTAGTTGGGTTTGGGTTGTGGTTAGGGTTATTTTGGTAAAGGTTAGGCTTATGGTTAGTGTTAGGGCTAGTTGGTTTAGGGTTAGGGTTAGGGGTATTTGGTTTAGGGTTAGGTTTAGGCTCAGGGTTAGGGTTAGGGTTAGGGTTATTTGGGCTAGGGTTAGGGTTAGGGTTAGGGTTAGGGTTAGGGTTAGGGTTATTTGGGCTAGGGTTAGGGTTAGGGTTAGGGTTAGGGTTAGGGTTAGGGTTAGGGTTAGGGTTATGGTTAGTTGGGTTTGGGTTATGGTTAGGGTAATTTTGGTAAAAGTTAGGGTTAGGGTTAGGGTTAGGGTTAGGGTTAGGGTTAGGGTTAGGGTTAGGGTTAGGGTTAGGGTTATGGTTAGTTGGGTTTGGGTTATGGTTAGGGTTATTTTGCTAAAGGTTAGGCTTATGGTTAGTGTTAGGGCTAGTTGGTTTAGGGTTAGGGTTAGGGTTATTTGGTTTAGGGTTAGGTTTAGGGTCAGGGTTAGGGTTAGGGTTATTTGGGCTAGGGTTAGGGTTAGGGTTAGGGTTAGGGTTAGGGTTATGGTTAGTTGGGTTTGGTTTATGGTTAGGGTTATTTTGGTAAAGGTTAGGCTTATGGTTAGTGTTAGGGCTAGTTGGTTTAGGGTTAGGGTTAGGGTTATTTGGTTTAGGGTTAGGTTTAGGGTCAGGGTTAGGGTTAGGGTTATTTGGGCTAGGGTTAGGGTTAGGGTTAGGGTTAGGGTTAGGGTTATGGTTAGTTGGGTTTGGTTTATGGTTAGGGTTATTTTGGTAAAGGTTAGGCTTATGGTTAGTGTTAGGGCTAGTTGGTTTAGGGTTAGGGTTAGGGTTATTTGGTTTAGGGTTAGGTTTAGGGTCAGGGTTAGGGTTAGGGTTAGTGTTATATGGGCTAGGGTTAGGGTTAGGGTTAGGGTTAGGGTTAGGGTTATGGTTAGTTGGGTTTGGGTTATGGTTAGGGTTATTTTGCTAAAGGTTAGGCTTATGGTTATTGTTAGGGCTAGTTGGTTTAGGGTTAGGGTTAGGGTTATTTGGTTTAGGGTTAGGTTTAGGGTCAGGGTTAGGGTTAGGGTTAGGGTTATTTGGGCTAGGGTTAGGGTTAGGGTTAGGGTTAGGGTTAGGGTTAGGGTTAGGGTTAGGGTTAGGGTTAGGGTTATGGTTAGTTGGGTTTGGGTTATGGTTAGGGTTATTTTGGTAAAGGTTAGGCTTATGGTTAGTGTTAGGGCTAGTTGGTTTAGGGTTAGGGTTAGGGTTATTTGGTTTAGGGTTAGGTTTAGGGTCAGCGTTAGGGTTAGGGTTAGGGTTATTTGGGCTAGGGTTAGGGTTAGGGTTAGGGTTAGGGTTAGGGTTAGGGTTAGGGTTAGGGTTAGGGTTATGGTTAGTTGGGTTTGGGTTATGGTTAGGGTTATTTTGGTAAAGGTTAGGCTTATGGTTAGTGTTAGGGCTAGTTGGTTTAGGGTTAGGGTTAGGGTTATTTGGTTTAGGGTTAGGTTTAGGGTCAGGGTTAGGGTTAGGGTTAGGGTTATTTGGGCTAGGGTTAGGGTCAGGGTTAGGGTTAGGGTTATGGTTAGTTGGGTTAGGGTTATGGTTAGGGTTATTTTGGTAAAGGTTAGGCTTATGGTTAGTGTTAGGGCTAGTTGGTTTAGGGTTAGGGTTAGGGTTATTTGGTTTAGGGTTAGGTTTAGGCGCAGGGTTAGGGTTAGGGTTATTTGGGCTAGGGTTAGGGTTAGGGTTAGGGTTAGGGTTAGGGTTAGGGTTAGGGTTAGGGTTAGGGTTATGGTTAGTTGGGTTTGGGTTATGGTTAGGGTTATTTTGGTAAAGGTTAGGCTTATGGTTAGTGTTAGGGCTAGTTGGTTTAGGGTTAGGGTTAGGGTTATTTGGTTTAGTGTTAGGTGTAGGGTCAGGTTTATGGTTAGGGTTAGGGTTATTTGCGCTAGGGTTAGGGTTAGGGTTAGGGTTAGGGTTAGGGTTAGGGTTAGGGTTATGGTTAGTTGGGTTTGGGTTATGGTTAGGGTTATTTCGGTAAAGGTTAGGCTTATGGTTAGTGTTAGGGCTAGTTGGTTTAGGGTTAGGGTTAGGGTTATTTGGTTTAGGGTTAGGTTTAGGGTCAGGGTTAGGGTTAGGGTTAGGGTTATTTGGGCTAGGGTTAGGGTCAGGGTTAGGGTTAGGGTTATTTGGGCTAGGGTTAGGGTTAGGGTTAGGGTTAGGGTTAGGGTTAGGGTTATGGTTAGTTGGGTTTGGGTTATGGTTAGGGTTATTTTGGTAAAGGTTAGGCTTATGGTTAGTGTTAGGGCTAGTTGGTTTAGGGTTAGGGTTAGGGTTATTTGGTTTAGTGTTAGGTGTAGGGTCAGGTTTATGGTTAGGGTTAGGGTTATTTGGGCTAGGGTTAGGGTTAGGGTTAGGGTTAGGGTTAGGGTTAGGGTTAGGGTTATGGTTAGTTGGGTTTGGGTTATGGTTAGGGTTATTTTGCTAAAGGTTAGGCTTATGGTTAGTGTTAGGGCTAGTTGGTTTAGGGTTAGGGTTAGGGTTATTTGGTTTAGGGTTAGGTTTAGGGTCAGGGTTAGGGTTAGGGTTATTTGGGCTAGGGTTAGGGTTAGGGTTAGGGTTAGGGTTAGGGTTATGGTTAGTTGGGTTTGGTTTATGGTTAGGGTTATTTTGGTAAAGGTTAGGCTTATGGTTAGTGTTAGGTCTAGTTGGTTTAGGGTTAGGGTTAGGGTTATTTGGTTTAGGGTTAGGTTTAGGGTCAGGGTTAGGGTTAGGGTTATTTGGGCTAGGGTTAGGGTTAGGGTTAGGGTTAGGGTTAGGGTTAGGGTTAGGGTTATGGTTAGTTGGGTTTGGTTTATGGTTAGGGTTATTTTGGTAAAGGTTAGGCTTATGGTTAGTGTTAGGGCTAGTTGGTTTAGGGTTAGGGTTAGGGTTATTTGGTTTAGGGTTAGGTTTAGGGTCAGGGTTAGGGTTAGGGTTAGGGTTATTTGGGCTAGGGTTAGGGTTAGGGTTAGGGTTAGGGTTAGGGTTAGGGTTAGGGTTAGGTTTATGGTTAGTTGGGTTTGGGTTATGGTTAGGGTTATTTTGGTAAAGGTTAGGCTTATGGTTAGTGTTAGGGCTAGTTGGTTTAGGGTTAGGGTTAGGGTTATTTGGTTTAGGGTTAGGTTTAGGGTCAGGGTTAGGGTTAGGGTCAGTGTTATATGGGCTAGGGTTAGGGTTAGGGTTAGGGTTAGGGTTAGGGTTATGGTTAGTTGGGTTTGGGTTATGGTTAGGGTTATTTTGGTAAAGGTTAGGCTTATGGTTATTGTTAGGGCTAGTTGGTTTAGGGTTAGGGTTAGGGTTATTTGGTTTAGGGTTAGGTTTAGGGTCAGGGTTAGGGTTAGGGTTAGGGTTATTTGGGCTAGGGTTAGGGTTAGGGTTAGGGTTAGGGTTAGGGTTAGGGTTAGGGTTATGGTTAGTTGGGTTTGGGTTATGGTTAGGGTTATTTTGGTAAAGGTTAGGCTTATGGTTAGTGTTAGGGCTAGTTGGTTTAGGGTTAGGGTTAGGGTTATTTGGTTTAGGGTTAGGTTTAGGGTCAGCGTTAGGGTTAGGGTTAGGGTTATTTGGGCTAGGGTTAGGGTTAGGGTTAGGGTTAGGGTTAGGGTTAGGGTTATGGTTAGTTGGGTTTGGGTTATGGTTAGGGTTATTTTGGTAAAGGTTAGGCTTATGGTTAGTGTTAGGGCTAGTTGGTTTAGGGTTAGGGTTAGGGTTATTTGGTTTAGGGTTAGGTTTAGGGTCAGGGTTAGGGCTAGGGTTAGGGTTAGGGTTATATGGGCTAGGGTTAGGGTTAGGGTTAGGGTTAGGGTTATGGTTAGTTGGGTTAGGGTTATGGTTAGGGTTATTTTGGTAAAGGTTAGGCTTATGGTTAGTGTTAGGGCTAGTTGGTTTAGGGTTAGTGTTATGGTTATTTGGTTTAGGGTTAGGTTTAGGGTCAGGGTTAGGGTTAGGGTTATTTGGGCTAGGGTTAGGGTTAGGGTTAGGGTTAGGGTTAGGGTTAGGGTTATGGTTAGTTGGGTTTGGGTTATGGTTAGGGTCATTTTGGTAAAGGTTAGGCTTATGGTTAGTGTTAGGGCTAGTTGGTTTAGGGTTAGGGTTAGGGTTATTTGGTTTAGTGTTATGTGTAGGGTCAGGTTTATGGTTAGGGTTAGGGTTATTTGCCCTAGGGTTAGGGTTAGGGTTAGGGTTAGGGTTAGGGTTAGGGTTAAGGTTATGGTTAGTTGGGTTTGGGTTATGATTAGGGTTATTTTGGTAAAGGTTAGGCTTATGGTTAGTGTTAGGGCTAGTTGGTTTAGGGTTAGGGTTAGGGTTATTTGGTTTAGGGTTAGGTTTAGGGTCAGCGTTAGGGTTAGGGTTAGGGTTATTTGGGCTAGGGTTAGGGTTAGGGTTAGGGTTAGGGTTAGGGTTAGGGTTAGGGTTAGGGTTATGGTTAGTTGGGTTTGGGTTATGGTTAGGGTTATTTTGGTAAAGGTTAGGCTTATGGTTAGTGTTAGGGCTAGTTGGTTTAGGGTTAGGGTTAGGGTTATTTGGTTTAGGGTTAGGTTTAGGGTCAGGGTTAGGGTTAGGGTTAGGGTTATTTGGGCTAGGGTTAGGGTTAGGGTTAGGGTTAGGGTTATGGTTAGTTGGGTTAGGGTTATGGTTAGGGTTATTTTGGTAAAGGTTAGGCTTATGGTTAGTGTTAGTGCTAGTTGGTTTAGGGTTAGTGTTATGGTTATTTGGTTTAGGGTTAGGTTTAGGGTCAGGGTTAGGGTTAGGGTTATTTGGGCTAGGGTTAGGGTTAGGGTTAGGGTTAGGGTTAGGGTTAGGGTTATGGTTAGTTGGGT
>NW_028276509.1:67500-75000 GCF_052056855.1 Sturnus vulgaris | reverse complement strand
GGTTATTTTGGTAAAGGTTAGGCTTATGGTTAGTGTTAGGGCTAGTTGGTTTAGGGTTAGGGTTAGGGTTATTTGGTTTAGGGTTAGGTTTAGGGTCAGGGTTAGGGTTAGGGTTAGGGTTAGGGTTATTTGTGCTAGGGTTAGGGTTAGGGTTAGGGTTATGGTTAGTTGGTTTAGGGTTATGGTTAGGGTTATTTTGGTAAAGGTTAGGCTTATGGTTAGTGTTAGGGCTAGTTGGTTTAGGGTTAGTGTTATGGTTATTTGGTTTAGGGTTAGGTTTAGGGTCAGGGTTAGGGTTAGGGTTATTTGGGCTAGGGTTAGGGTTAGGGTTAGGGTTAGGGTTAGGGTTAGGTTTATGGTTAGTTGGGTTTGGGTTATGGTTAGGGTTATTTTGGTAAAGGTTAGGCTTATGGTTAGTGTTAGGGCTAGTTGGTTTAGGGTTAGGGTTAGGGTTATTTGGTTTAGTATTAGGTGTAGGGTCAGGTTTATGGTTAGGGTTAGGGTTATTTGCGCTAGGGTTAGGGTTAGGGTTAGGGTTAGGGTTAGGGTTATGGTTAGTTGGGTTTGGGTTATGGTTAGGGTTATTTTGCTAAAGGTTAGGCTTATGGTTAGTGTTAGGGCTAGTTGGTTTAGGGTTAGGGTTAGGGTTATTTGGGCTAGGGTTAGGGTTAGGGTTAGGGTTAGGGTTAGGGTTAGGGTTAGGGTTAGGGTTAGGGTTAGGGTTATGGTTAGTTGGGTTTGGGTTATGGTTAGGGTTATTTTGGTAAAGGTTAGGCTTATGGTTAGTGTTAGGGCTAGTTGGTTTAGGGTTAGGGTTAGGGTTATTTGGTTTAGGGTTAGGTTTAGGGTCAGGGTTAGGGTTAGGGTTAGGGTTATTTGGGCTAGGGTTAGGGTTAGGGTTAGGGTTAGGGTTATGGTTAGTTGGGTTAGGGTTATGGTTAGGGTTATTTTGGTAAAGGTTAGGCTTATGGTTAGTGTTAGGGCTAGTTGGTTTAGGGTTAGTGTTATGGTTATTTGGTTTAGGGTTAGGTTTAGGGTCAGGGTTAGGGTTAGGGTTAGGGTTATTTGGGCTAGGGTTAGGGTTAGGGTTAGGGTTAGGGTTAGGGTTAGGGTTAGGTTTATGGTTAGTTGGGTTTGGGTTATGGTTAGGGTTATTTTGGTAAAGGTTAGGCTTATGGTTAGTGTTAGGGCTAGTTGGTTTAGGGTTAGGGTTAGGGTTATTTGGTTTAGTGTTAGGTGTAGGGTCAGGTTTATGGTTAGGGTTAGGGTTATTTGTGCTAGGGTTAGGGTTAGGGTTAGGGTTAGGGTTAGGGTTATGGTTAGTTGGGTTTGGGTTATGGTTTGGGTTATTTTGCTAAAGGTTAGGCTTATGGTTAGTGTTAGGGCTAGTTGGTTTAGGGTTAGGGTTAGGGTTATTTGGTTTAGGGTTAGGTTTAGGGTCAGGGTTAGGGTTAGGGTTAGGGTTATTTGGGCTAGGGTTAGGGTTAGGGTTAGGGTTAGGGTTAGGGTTAGGGTTAGGGTTAGGGTTAGGGTTAGGGTTATGGTTAGTTGGGTTTGGTTTATGGTTAGGGTTATTTTGGTAAAGGTTAGGCTTATGGTTAGTGTTAGGGCTAGTTGGTTTAGGGTTAGGGTTAGGGTTATTTGGTTTAGGGTTAGGTTTAGGGTCAGGGTTAGGGTTAGGGTTAGGGTTATTTGGGCTAGGGTTAGGGTTAGGGTTAGGGTTAGGGTTAGGGTTAGGGTTAGGGTTATGGTTAGTTGGGTTTGGGTTATGGTTAGGGTTATTTTGGTAAAGGTTAGGCTTATGGTTAGTGTTAGGGCTAGTTGGTTTAGGGTTAGGGTTAGGGTTATTTGGTTTAGGGTTAGGTTTAGGGTCAGGGTTAGGGTTAGGGTTAGGGTTATATGGGCTAGGGTTAGGGTTAGGGTTAGGGTTAGGGTTAGGGTTATGGTTAGTTGGGTTTGGGTTATGGTTAGGGTTATTTTGGTAAAGGTTAGGCTTATGGTTAGTGTTAGGGCTAGTTGGTTTAGGGTTAGGGTTAGGGTTATTTGGTTTAGGGTTAGGTTTAGGGTCAGGGTTAGGGTTAGGGTTAGGGTTATTTGGGCTAGGGTTAGGGTTAGGGTTAGGGTTAGGGTTAGGTTTATGGTTAGTTGGGTTTGGGTTATGGTTAGGGTTATTTTGGTAAAGGTTAGGCTTATGGTTAGTGTTAGGGCTAGTTGGTTTAGGTTTAGGGTTAGGGTTATTTGGTTTAGGGTTAGGTTTAGGGTCAGGGTTAGGGTTAGGGTTATTTGGGCTAGGGTTAGGGTTAGGGTTAGGGTTAGGGTTAGGGTTATGGTTAGTTGGGTTTGGGTTATGGTTAGGGTTATTTTGCTAAAGGTTAGGCTTATGGTTAGTGTTAGGGCTAGTTGGTTTAGGGTTAGGGTTAGGGTTATTTGGTTTAGGGTTAGGTTTAGGGTCAGGGTTAGGGTTAGGGTTAGGGTTATTTGGGCTAGGGTTAGGGTTAGGGTTAGGGTTAGGGTTAGGGTTAGGGTTAGTTGGGTTTGGGTTATGGTTAGGGTTATTTTGGTAAAGGTTAGGCTTATGGTTAGTGTTAGGGCTAGTTGGTTTAGGGTTAGGGTTAGGGTTATTTGGTTTAGGGTTAGGGTTAGGGTCAGGGTTAGGGTTAGGGTTAGGGTTATTTGGGCTAGGGTTAGGGTTAGGGTTAGGGTTAGGGTTAGGGTTAGGGTTAGGGTTAGGGTTAGGGTTAGTTGGGTTTGGGTTATGGTTAGGGTTATTTTGGTAAAGGTTAGGCTTATGGTTAGTGTTAGGGCTAGTTGGTTTAGGGTTAGGGTTAGGGTTATTTGGTTTAGGGTTAGGTTTAGGGTCAGGGTTAGGGTTAGGGCTAGGGTTATTTGGGCTAGGATTAGGGTTAGGGTTAGGGTTAGGGTTAGGGTTAGGGTTAGGGTTATGGTTAATTGGGTTAGGGTTATGGTTAGGGTTATTTTGGTAAAGGTTAGGCTTATGGTTTGTGTTAGGGCTAGTTGGTTTAGGGTTAGGGTTAGGGTTATTAGGTTTAGGGTTAGGTTTAGGGTCAGGGTTAGGGTTAGGGTTAGGGTTATTAGGGCTAGGGTTAGGGTTATGGTTAGGGTTAGGGTTAGGGTTAGGGTTAGGGTTAGGGTTAGGGTTATGGTTAGTTGGGTTTGGGTAATGGTTAGGGTTATTTTGGTAAAGGTTAGACTTATGGTTAGTGTTAGGGCTAGTTGGTTTAGGGTTAGGGTTAGGGTTATTTGGTTTAGTGTTAGGTGTAGGGTCAGGTTTATGGTTAGGGTTAGGGTTATTTGGGCTAGGGTTAGGGTTAGGGTTAGGGTTAGGGTTAGGGTTAGGGTTAGGGTTAGGGTTATGGTTAGTTGGGTTTGGGTTATGGTTAGGGTTATTTTGGTAAAGGTTAGGCTTATGGTTAGTGTTAGGGCTAGTTGGTTTAGGGTTAGGGTTAGGGTTATTTGGTTTAGGGTTAGGTTTAGGGTCAGGGTTAGGGTTAGGGTTAGGGTTATTTGGGCTAGGGTTAGGGTTAGGGTTAGGGTTAGGGTTAGGGTTAGGGTTAGGGTTAGGGTTAGGGTTAGGGTTATGGTTAGTTGGGTTTGGGTTATGGTTAGGGTTATTTTGGTAAAGGTTAGGCTTATGGTTAGTGTTAGGGCTAGTTGGTTTAGGGTTAGGGTTAGGGTTATTTGGTTTAGGGTTAGGTTTAGGCTCAGGGTTAGGGTTAGTGTTAGGGTTATTTGGGCTAGGGTTAGGGTTAGGGTTAGGGTTAGGGTTAGGTTTAGGGTTATGGTTAGTTGGGTTAGGGTTATGGTTAGGGTTATTTTGGTAAAGGTTAGGCTTATGGTTAGTGTTAGGGCTAGTTGGTTTAGGGTTAGGGTTAGGGTTAGGGTTATTTGGTTTAGGGTTAAGTGTAGGGTCAGGTTTATGGTTAGGGTTAGGGTTATTTGGGCTAGGGTTAGGGTTAGGGTTAGGGTTAGGGTTAGGGTTAGGGTTAGGGTTATGGTTAGTTGGGTTTGGGTTATGGTTAGGGTTATTTTGGTAAAGGTTAGGCTTATGGTTAGTGTTAGGGCTAGTTGGTTTAGGGTTAGGGTTAGGGTTATTTGGTTTAGGGTTAGGTTTAGGGTCAGGGTTAGGGTTAGGGTTAGGGTTATTTGGGCTAGGGTTAGGGTTAGGGTTAGGGTTAGGGTTAGGGTTAGGGTTATGGTTAGTTGGGTTTGGGTTATAGTTAGGGTTATTTTGGTAAAGGTTAGGCTTATGGTTAGTGTTAGGGCTAGTTGGTTTAGGGTTAGGGTTAGGGGTATTTGGTTTAGGGTTAGGTTTAGGCTCAGGGTTAGGGTTAGGGTTAGGGTTATTTGGGCTAGGGTTAGGGTTAGGGTTAGGGTTAGGGTTAGGGTTAGGGTTAGGGTTATGGTTAGTTGGGTTTGGGTTATGGTTAGTTGGGTTAGGGTTATGGTTAGGGTTATTTTGGTAAAAGTTAGGCTTATGGTTAGTGTTAGGGCTAGTTGGTTTAGGGTTAGTGGTTTTTGGTTTAGGTTTAGGTTTAGGGTCAGGTTTAGGGTTAGGGTTAGGGTTATTTGGGCTAGGGTTAGGGTTAGGGTTAGGGTTAGTGTTAGTTGGGTTAGGGTTATGGTTAGGGTTATTTTGGTAAAGGTTAGGCTTATGGTTAGTGTTAGGGCTAGTTGGTTTAGGGTTAGGGTTAGGGTTATTTGGTTTAGGGTTAGGTTTAGGCGCAGGGTTAGGGTTAGGGTTAGGGTTATTTGGGCTAGGGTTAGGGTTAGGGTTAGGGTTAGGGTTAGGTTTATGGTTAGTTGGGTTTGGGTTATGGTTAGGGTTATTTTGGTAAAGGTTAGGCTTATGGTTAGTGTTAGGGCTAGTTGGTTTAGGTTTAGGGTTAGGGTTATTTGGTTTAGGGTTAGGTTTAGGGTCAGGGTTAGGGTTAGGGTTATTTGGGCTAGGGTTAGGGTTAGGGTTAGGGTTAGGGTTAGGGTTATGGTTAGTTGGGTTTGGGTTATGGTTAGGGTTATTTTGCTAAAGGTTAGGCTTATGGTTAGTGTTAGGGCTAGTTGGTTTAGGGTTAGGGTTAGGGTTATTTGGTTTAGGGTTAGGTTTAGGGTCAGGGTTAGGGTTAGGGTTAGGGTTATTTGGGCTAGGGTTAGGGTTAGGGTTAGGGTTAGGGTTAGGGTTAGGGTTAGTTGGGTTTGGGTTATGGTTAGGGTTATTTTGGTAAAGGTTAGGCTTATGGTTAGTGTTAGGGCTAGTTGGTTTAGGGTTAGGGTTAGGGTTATTTGGTTTAGGGTTAGGGTTAGGGTCAGGGTTAGGGTTAGGGTTAGGGTTATTTGGGCTAGGGTTAGGGTTAGGGTTAGGGTTAGGGTTAGGGTTAGGGTTAGGGTTAGGGTTAGTTGGGTTTGGGTTATGGTTAGGGTTATTTTGGTAAAGGTTAGGCTTATGGTTAGTGTTAGGGCTAGTTGGTTTAGGGTTAGGGTTAGGGTTATTTGGTTTAGGGTTAGGTTTAGGGTCAGGGTTAGGGTTAGGGCTAGGGTTATTTGGGCTAGGATTAGGGTTAGGGTTAGGGTTAGGGTTAGGGTTAGGGTTAGGGTTATGGTTAATTGGGTTAGGGTTATGGTTAGGGTTATTTTGGTAAAGGTTAGGCTTATGGTTTGTGTTAGGGCTAGTTGGTTTAGGGTTAGGGTTAGGGTTATTAGGTTTAGGGTTAGGTTTAGGGTCAGGGTTAGGGTTAGGGTTAGGGTTATTAGGGCTAGGGTTAGGGTTATGGTTAGGGTTAGGGTTAGGGTTAGGGTTAGGGTTAGGGTTAGGGTTATGGTTAGTTGGGTTTGGGTAATGGTTAGGGTTATTTTGGTAAAGGTTAGACTTATGGTTAGTGTTAGGGCTAGTTGGTTTAGGGTTAGGGTTAGGGTTATTTGGTTTAGTGTTAGGTGTAGGGTCAGGTTTATGGTTAGGGTTAGGGTTATTTGGGCTAGGGTTAGGGTTAGGGTTAGGGTTAGGGTTAGGGTTAGGGTTAGGGTTAGGGTTATGGTTAGTTGGGTTTGGGTTATGGTTAGGGTTATTTTGGTAAAGGTTAGGCTTATGGTTAGTGTTAGGGCTAGTTGGTTTAGGGTTAGGGTTAGGGTTATTTGGTTTAGGGTTAGGTTTAGGGTCAGGGTTAGGGTTAGGGTTAGGGTTATTTGGGCTAGGGTTAGGGTTAGGGTTAGGGTTAGGGTTAGGGTTAGGGTTATGGTTAGTTGGGTTTGGGTTATAGTTAGGGTTATTTTGGTAAAGGTTAGGCTTATGGTTAGTGTTAGGGCTAGTTGGTTTAGGGTTAGGGTTAGGGGTATTTGGTTTAGGGTTAGGTTTAGGCTCAGGGTTAGGGTTAGGGTTAGGGTTATTTGGGCTAGGGTTAGGGTTAGGGTTAGGGTTAGGGTTAGGGTTAGGGTTATGGTTAGTTGGGTTAGGGTTATGGTTAGGGTTATTTTGGTAAAGGTTAGGCTTATGGTTAGTGTTAGGGCTAGTTGGTTTAGGGTTAGGGTTAGGGTTATTTGGTTTAGGGTTAGGTTTAGGGTCAGGGTTAGGGTTAGGGTTAGGGTTATTTGGGCTAGGGTTAGGGTTAGGGTTAGGGTTAGGGTTAGGGTTAGGGTTAGGGTTAGGGTTAGGGTTAGGGTTATGGTTAGTTGGGTTAGGGTTATGGTTAGGGTTATTTTGGTAAAAGTTAGGCTTATGGTTAGTGTTAGGGCTAGTTGGTTTAGGGTTAGTGGTTTTTGGTTTAGGTTTAGGTTTAGGGTCAGGTTTAGGGTTAGGGTTAGGGTTATTTGGGCTAGGGTTAGGGTTAGGGTTAGGGTTAGTGTTAGTTGGGTTAGGGTTATGGTTAGGGTTATTTTGGTAAAGGTTAGGCTTATGGTTAGTGTTAGGGCTAGTTGGTTTAGGGTTAGGGTTAGGGTTATTTGGTTTAGGGTTAGGTTTAGGCGCAGGGTTAGGGTTAGGGTTAGGGTTATTTGGGCTAGGGTTAGGGTTAGGGTTAGGGTTAGGGTTAGGGTTAGGGTTAGGGTTAGGGTTAGGGTTAGGGTTAGGGTTAGGGTTATGGTTAGTTGGGTTTGGGTTATGGTTAGGGTTATTTTGGTAAAGGTTAGGCTTATGGTTAGTGTTAGGGCTAGTTGGTTTAGGGTTAGGGTTAGGGTTATTTGGTTTAGGGTTAGGTTTAGGGTCAGCGTTAGGGTTAGGGTTAGGGTTATTTGGGCTAGGGTTAGGGTTAGGGTTAGGGTTAGGGTTAGGGTTAGGGTTAGGGTTAGGGTTAGGGTTAGGGTTAGGGTTAGGGTTATGGTTAGTTGGGTTTGGGTTATGGTTAGGGTTATTTTGGTAAAGGTTAGGCTTATGGTTAGTGTTAGGGCTAGTTGGTTTAGGGTTAGGGTTAGGGTTATTTGGTTTAGGGTTAGGTTTAGGGTCAGGGTTAGGGTTAGGGTTAGGGTTAGGGTTATTTGGGCTAGGGTTAGGGTTAG
>NW_028276509.1:35000-62500 GCF_052056855.1 Sturnus vulgaris | reverse complement strand
GGGCTAGGGTTAGGGTTAGGGTTAGGGTTAGGTTTATGGTTAGTTGGGTTTGGGTTATGGTTAGGGTTATTTTGGTAAAGGTTAGGCTTATGGTTAGTGTTAGGGCTAGTTGGTTTAGGGTTAGGGTTAGGGTTATTTGGTTTAGGGTTAGGTTTAGGGTCAGGGTTAGGGTTAGGGTTAGGGTTATTTGGGCTAGGGTTAGGGTTAGGGTTAGGGTTAGGGTTATGGTTAGTTGGGTTTGGGTTATGGTTAGGGTTATTTTGCTAAAGGTTAGGCTTATGGTTAGTGTTAGGGCTAGTTGGTTTAGGGTTAGGGTTAGGGTTATTTGGTTTAGGGTTAGGTTTAGGGTCAGGGTTAGGGTTAGGGTTAGGGTTATTTGGGCTAGGGTTAGGGTTAGGGTTAGGGTTAGGGTTAGGGTTAGGGTTATGGTTAGTTGGGTTTGGGTTATGGTTAGGGTTATTTTGGTAAAGGTTAGGCTTATGGTTAGTGTTAGGGCTAGTTGGTTTAGGGTTAGGGTTAGGGTTATTTGGTTTAGGGTTAGGTTTAGGCTCAGGGTTAGGGTTAGGGTTAGGGTTATTTGGGCTAGGGTTAGGGTTAGGGTTAGGGTTAGGGTTAGGGTTAGGGTTAGGGTTATGGTTAGTTGGGTTTGGGCTATGGTTAGGGTTATTTTGGTAAAGGTTAGGCTTATGGTTAGTGTTAGGGCTAGTTGGTTTAGGGTTAGGGTTAAGGTTATTTGGTTTAGGGTTAGGTTTAGGGTCAGGGTTAGGGTTAGGGTTAGGGTTATTTGGGCTAGGGTTAGGGTTAGGGTTAGGGTTAGGGTTAGGGTTATGGTTAGTTGGGTTTGGGTTATGGTTAGGGTTATTTTGGTAAAGGTTAGGCTTATGGTTAGTGTTAGGGCTAGTTGGTTTAGGGTTAGGGTTAGGGTTATTTGGTTTAGGGTTAGGTTTATGGTCAGGGTTTGGGTTAGGGTTAGGGTTATTTGGGCTAGGGTTAGGGTTAGGGTTAGGGTTAGGGTTAGGGTTAGGGTTATGGTTAGTTGGGTTTGGGTTATGGTTAGGGTTATTTTGGTAAAGGTTAGGCTTATGGTTAGTGTTAGGGCTAGTTGGTTTAGGGTTAGGGTTAGGGGTATTTGGTTTAGGGTTAGGTTTAGGCTCAGGGTTAGGGTTATTTGGGCTAGGGTTAGGGTTAGGGTTAGGGTTAGGGTTAGGGTTAGGGTTAGGGTTAGGGTTAGGGTTATGGTTAGTTGGGTTTGGGTTATGGTTAGGGTTATTTTGGTAAAGGTTAGGCTTATGGTTAGTGTTAGGGCTAGTTGGTTTAGGGTTAGGGTTAGGGTTATTTGGTTTAGGGTTAGGTTTAGGGTCAGGGTTAGGGTTAGGGTTAGGGTTAGGGTTATTTGTGCTAGGGTTAGGGTTAGGGTTAGGGTTATGGTTAGTTGGTTTAGGGTTATGGTTAGGGTTATTTTGGTAAAGGTTAGGCTTATGGTTAGTGTTAGGGCTAGTTGGTTTAGGGTTAGTGTTATGGTTATTTGGTTTAGGGTTAGGTTTAGGGTCAGGGTTAGGGTTAGGGTTATTTGGGCTAGGGTTAGGGTTAGGGTTAGGGTTAGGGTTAGGGTTAGGTTTATGGTTAGTTGGGTTTGGGTTATGGTTAGGGTTATTTTGGTAAAGGTTAGGCTTATGGTTAGTGTTAGGGCTAGTTGGTTTAGGGTTAGGGTTAGGGTTATTTGGTTTAGTGTTAGGTGTAGGGTCAGGTTTATGGTTAGGGTTAGGGTTATTTGCGCTAGGGTTAGGGTTAGGGTTAGGGTTAGGGTTAGGGTTAGGGTTAGGGTTAGGGTTATGGTTAGTTGGGTTTGGGTTATGGTTAGGGTTATTTTGCTAAAGGTTAGGCTTATGGTTAGTGTTAGGGCTAGTTGGTTTAGGGTTAGGGTTAGGGTTATTTGGGCTAGGGTTAGGGTTAGGGTTAGGGTTAGGGTTAGGGTTAGGGTTAGGGTTAGGGTTAGGGTTAGGGTTAGGGTTATGGTTAGTTGGGTTTGGGTTATGGTTAGGGTTATTTTGGTAAAGGTTAGGCTTATGGTTAGTGTTAGGGCTAGTTGGTTTAGGGTTAGGGTTAGGGTTATTTGGTTTAGGGTTAGGTTTAGGGTCAGGGTTAGGGTTAGGGTTAGGGTTATTTGGGCTAGGGTTAGGGTTAGGGTTAGGGTTAGGGTTATGGTTAGTTGGGTTAGGGTTATGGTTAGGGTTATTTTGGTAAAGGTTAGGCTTATGGTTAGTGTTAGGGCTAGTTGGTTTAGGGTTAGTGTTATGGTTATTTGGTTTAGGGTTAGGTTTAGGGTCAGGGTTAGGGTTAGGGTTATTTGGGCTAGGGTTAGGGTTAGGGTTAGGGTTAGGGTTAGGGTTAGGGTTAGGTTTATGGTTAGTTGGGTTTGGGTTATGGTTAGGGTTATTTTGGTAAAGGTTAGGCTTATGGTTAGTGTTAGGGCTAGTTGGTTTAGGGTTAGGGTTAGGGTTATTTGGTTTAGTGTTAGGTGTAGGGTCAGGTTTATGGTTAGGGTTAGGGTTATTTGTGCAAGGGTTAGGGTTAGGGTTAGGGTTAGGGTTAGGGTTATGGTTAGTTGGGTTTGGGTTATGGTTTGGGTTATTTTGCTAAAGGTTAGGCTTATGGTTAGTGTTAGGGCTAGTTGGTTTAGGGTTAGGGTTAGGGTTATTTGGTTTAGGGTTAGGTTTAGGGTCAGGGTTAGGGTTAGGGTTAGGGTTATTTGGGCTAGGGTTAGGGTTAGGGTTAGGGTTAGGGTTAGGGTTAGGGTTAGGGTTAGGGTTAGGGTTAGGGTTAGGGTTAGGGTTATGGTTAGTTGGGTTTGGTTTATGGTTAGGGTTATTTTGGTAAAGGTTAGGCTTATGGTTAGTGTTAGGGCTAGTTGGTTTAGGGTTAGGGTTAGGGTTATTTGGTTTAGGGTTAGGTTTAGGGTCAGGGTTAGGGTTAGGGTTAGGGTTATTTGGGCTAGGGTTAGGGTTAGGGTTAGGGTTAGGGTTAGGGTTAGGGTTAGGGTTATGGTTAGTTGGGTTTGGGTTATGGTTAGGGTTATTTTGGTAAAGGTTAGGCTTATGGTTAGTGTTAGGGCTAGTTGGTTTAGGGTTAGGGTTAGGGTTATTTGGTTTAGGGTTAGGTTTAGGGTCAGGGTTAGGGTTAGGGTTAGGGTTATATGGGCTAGGGTTAGGGTTAGGGTTAGGGTTAGGGTTAGGGTTATGGTTAGTTGGGTTTGGGTTATGGTTAGGGTTATTTTGGTAAAGGTTAGGCTTATGGTTAGTGTTAGGGCTAGTTGGTTTAGGGTTAGGGTTAGGGTTATTTGGTTTAGGGTTAGGTTTAGGGTCAGGGTTAGGGTTAGGGTTAGGGTTATTTGGGCTAGGGTTAGGGTTAGGGTTAGGGTTAGGGTTAGGTTTATGGTTAGTTGGGTTTGGGTTATGGTTAGGGTTATTTTGGTAAAGGTTAGGCTTATGGTTAGTGTTAGGGCTAGTTGGTTTAGGTTTAGGGTTAGGGTTATTTGGTTTAGGGTTAGGTTTAGGGTCAGGGTTAGGGTTAGGGTTATTTGGGCTAGGGTTAGGGTTAGGGTTAGGGTTAGGGTTAGGGTTAGGGTTATGGTTAGTTGGGTTTGGGTTATGGTTAGGGTTATTTTGCTAAAGGTTAGGCTTATGGTTAGTGTTAGGGCTAGTTGGTTTAGGGTTAGGGTTAGGGTTATTTGGTTTAGGGTTAGGTTTAGGGTCAGGGTTAGGGTTAGGGTTAGGGTTATTTGGGCTAGGGTTAGGGTTAGGGTTAGGGTTAGGGTTAGGGTTAGGGTTAGTTGGGTTTGGGTTATGGTTAGGGTTATTTTGGTAAAGGTTAGGCTTATGGTTAGTGTTAGGGCTAGTTGGTTTAGGGTTAGGGTTAGGGTTATTTGGTTTAGGGTTAGGGTTAGGGTCAGGGTTAGGGTTAGGGTTAGGGTTATTTGGGCTAGGGTTAGGGTTAGGGTTAGGGTTAGGGTTAGGGTTAGGGTTAGGGTTAGGGTTAGTTGGGTTTGGGTTATGGTTAGGGTTATTTTGGTAAAGGTTAGGCTTATGGTTAGTGTTAGGGCTAGTTGGTTTAGGGTTAGGGTTAGGGTTATTTGGTTTAGGGTTAGGTTTAGGGTCAGGGTTAGGGTTAGGGCTAGGGTTATTTGGGCTAGGATTAGGGTTAGGGTTAGGGTTAGGGTTAGGGTTAGGGTTAGGGTTATGGTTAATTGGGTTAGGGTTATGGTTAGGGTTATTTTGGTAAAGGTTAGGCTTATGGTTTGTGTTAGGGCTAGTTGGTTTAGGGTTAGGGTTAGGGTTATTAGGTTTAGGGTTAGGTTTAGGGTCAGGGTTAGGGTTAGGGTTAGGGTTATTAGGGCTAGGGTTAGGGTTATGGTTAGGGTTAGGGTTAGGGTTAGGGTTAGGGTTAGGGTTAGGGTTAGTTGGGTTTGGGTAATGGTTAGGGTTATTTTGGTAAAGGTTAGACTTATGGTTAGTGTTAGGGCTAGTTGGTTTAGGGTTAGGGTTAGGGTTATTTGGTTTAGTGTTAGGTGTAGGGTCAGGTTTATGGTTAGGGTTAGGGTTATTTGGGCTAGGGTTAGGGTTAGGGTTAGGGTTAGGGTTAGGGTTAGGGTTAGGGTTAGGGTTAGGGTTAGGGTTATGGTTAGTTGGGTTTGGGTTATGGTTAGGGTTATTTTGGTAAAGGTTAGGCTTATGGTTAGTGTTAGGGCTAGTTGGTTTAGGGTTAGGGTTAGGGTTATTTGGTTTAGGGTTAGGTTTAGGGTCAGGGTTAGGGTTAGGGTTAGGGTTATTTGGGCTAGGGTTAGGGTTAGGGTTAGGGTTAGGGTTAGGGTTAGGGTTAGGGTTAGGGTTAGGGTTAGGGTTAGGGTTATGGTTAGTTGGGTTTGGGTTATGGTTAGGGTTATTTTGGTAAAGGTTAGGCTTATGGTTAGTGTTAGGGCTAGTTGGTTTAGGGTTAGGGTTAGGGTTATTTGGTTTAGGGTTAGGTTTAGGCTCAGGGTTAGGGTTAGTGTTAGGGTTATTTGGGCTAGGGTTAGGGTTAGGGTTAGGGTTAGGGTTAGGTTTAGGGTTATGGTTAGTTGGGTTAGGGTTATGGTTAGGGTTATTTTGGTAAAGGTTAGGCTTATGGTTAGTGTTAGGGCTAGTTGGTTTAGGGTTAGGGTTAGGGTTAGGGTTATTTGGTTTAGGGTTAGGTGTAGGGTCAGGTTTATGGTTAGGGTTAGGGTTATTTGGGCTAGGGTTAGGGTTAGGGTTAGGGTTAGGGTTAGGGTTAGGGTTAGGGTTATGGTTAGTTGGGTTTGGGTTATGGTTAGGGTTATTTTGGTAAAGGTTAGGCTTATGGTTAGTGTTAGGGCTAGTTGGTTTAGGGTTAGGGTTAGGGTTATTTGGTTTAGGGTTAGGTTTAGGGTCAGGGTTAGGGTTAGGGTTAGGGTTATTTGGGCTAGGGTTAGGGTTAGGGTTAGGGTTAGGGTTAGGGTTAGGGTTATGGTTAGTTGGGTTTGGGTTATAGTTAGGGTTATTTTGGTAAAGGTTAGGCTTATGGTTAGTGTTAGGGCTAGTTGGTTTAGGGTTAGGGTTAGGGGTATTTGGTTTAGGGTTAGGTTTAGGCTCAGGGTTAGGGTTAGGGTTAGGGTTATTTGGGCTAGGGTTAGGGTTAGGGTTAGGGTTAGGGTTAGGGTTAGGGTTATGGTTAGTTGGGTTAGGGTTATGGTTAGGGTTATTTTGGTAAAGGTTAGGCTTATGGTTAGTGTTAGGGCTAGTTGGTTTAGGGTTAGGGTTAGGGTTATTTGGTTTAGGGTTAGGTTTAGGGTCAGGGTTAGGGTTAGGGTTAGGGTTATTTGGGCTAGGGTTAGGGTTAGGGTTAGGGTTAGGGTTAGGGTTAGGGTTAGGGTTAGGGTTAGGGTTATGGTTAGTTGGGTTAGGGTTATGGTTAGGGTTATTTTGGTAAAAGTTAGGCTTATGGTTAGTGTTAGGGCTAGTTGGTTTAGGGTTAGTGGTTTTTGGTTTAGGTTTAGGTTTAGGGTCAGGTTTAGGGTTAGGGTTAGGGTTATTTGGGCTAGGGTTAGGGTTAGGGTTAGGGTTAGTGTTAGTTGGGTTAGGGTTATGGTTAGGGTTATTTTGGTAAAGGTTAGGCTTATGGTTAGTGTTAGGGCTAGTTGGTTTAGGGTTAGGGTTAGGGTTATTTGGTTTAGGGTTAGGTTTAGGCGCAGGGTTAGGGTTAGGGTTAGGGTTATTTGGGCTAGGGTTAGGGTTAGGGTTAGGGTTAGGGTTAGGGTTAGGGTTAGGGTTAGGGTTAGGGTTAGGGTTAGGGTTAGGGTTATGGTTAGTTGGGTTTGGGTTATGGTTAGGGTTATTTTGGTAAAGGTTAGGCTTATGGTTAGTGTTAGGGCTAGTTGGTTTAGGGTTAGGGTTAGGGTTATTTGGTTTAGGGTTAGGTTTAGGGTCAGCGTTAGGGTTAGGGTTAGGGTTATTTGGGCTAGGGTTAGGGTTAGGGTTAGGGTTAGGGTTAGGGTTAGGGTTAGGGTTAGGGTTAGGGTTATGGTTAGTTGGGTTTGGGTTATGGTTAGGGTTATTTTGGTAAAGGTTAGGCTTATGGTTAGTGTTAGGGCTAGTTGGTTTAGGGTTAGGGTTAGGGTTATTTGGTTTAGGGTTAGGTTTAGGGTCAGGGTTAGGGTTAGGGTTAGGGTTAGGGTTATTTGGGCTAGGGTTAGGGTTAGGGTTAGGGTTAGGGTTATGGTTAGTTGGGTTAGGGTTATGGTTAGGGTTATTTTGGTAAAGGTTAGGCTTATGGTTAGTGTTAGGGCTAGTTGGTTTAGGGTTAGTGTTATGGTTATTTGGTTTAGGGTTAGGTTTAGGGTCAGGGTTAGGGTTAGGGTTATTTGGGCTAGGGTTAGGGTTAGGGTTAGGGTTAGGGTTAGGGTTAGGGTTAGGGTTATGGTTAGTTGGGTTTGGGTTATGGTTAGGGTTATTTTGGTAAAGGTTAGGCTTATGGTTAGTGTTAGGGCTAGTTGGTTTAGGGTTAGGGTTAGGGTTATTTGGTTTAGTGTTAGGTGTAGGGTCAGGTTTATGGTTAGGGTTAGGGTTATTTGGGCTAGGGTTAGGGTTAGGGTTAGGGTTAGGGTTAGGGTTATGGTTAATTGGGTTTGGGTTATGGTTAGGGTTATTTTGGTAAAGGTTAGGCTTATGGTTAGTGTTAGGGCTAGTTGGTTTAGGGTTAGGGTTAGGGTTATTTGGTTTAGGGTTAGGTTTAGGGTCAGGGTTAGGGTTAGGGTTAGGGTTATTAGGGCTAGGGTTAGGGATATGGTTAGGGTTAGGGTTAGGGTTAGGGTTAGGGTTAGGGTTAGGGTTAGGGTTATGGTTAGTTGGGTTTGGGTAATGGTTAGGGTTATTTTGGTAAAGGTTAGACTTATGGTTAGTGTTAGGGCTAGTTGGTTTAGGGTTAGGGTTAGGGTTATTTGGTTTAGTGTTAGGTGTAGGGTCAGGTTTATGGTTAGGGTTAGGGTTATTTGGGCTAGGGTTAGGGTTAGGGTTAGGGTTAGGGTTAGGGTTATGGTTAGTTGGGTTTGGGTTATGGTTAGGGTTATTTTGGTAAAGGTTAGGCTTATGGTTAGTGTTAGGGCTAGTTGGTTTAGGGTTAGGGTTAGGGTTATTTGGTTTAGGGTTAGGTTTAGGGTCAGGGTTAGGGTTAGGGTTAGGGTTATTTGGGCTAGGGTTAGGGTTAGGGTTAGGGTTAGGGTTAGGGTTAGGGTTAGGGTTAGGGTTAGGGTTATGGTTAGTTGGGTTTGGGTTATGGTTAGGGTTATTTTGGTAAAGGTTAGGCTTATGGTTAGTGTTAGGGCTAGTTGGTTTAGGGTTAGGGTTAGGGTTATTTGGTTTAGGGTTAGGTTTAGGCTCAGGGTTAGGGTTAGGGTTAGGGTTATTTGGGCTAGGGTTAGGGTTAGGGTTAGGGTTAGGGTTAGGGTTAGGGTTAGGGTTAGGGTTATGGTTAGTTGGGTTTGGGTTATGGTTAGGGTTATTTTGGTAAAGGTTAGGCTTATGGTTAGTGTTAGGGCTAGTTGGTTTAGGGTTAGGGTTAGGGTTATTTGGTTTAGGGTTAGGTTTAGGGTCAGGGTTAGGGTTAGGGTTAGGGTTATTTGGGCTAGGGTTAGGGTTAGGGTTAGGGTTAGGGTTAGGGTTAGGGTTAGGGTTATGGTTAGTTGGGTTTGGGTTGTGGTTAGGGTTATTTTGGTAAAGGTTAGGCTTATGGTTAGTGTTAGGGCTAGTTGGTTTAGGGTTAGGGTTAGGGGTATTTGGTTTAGGGTTAGGTTTAGGCTCAGGGTTAGGGTTAGGGTTAGGGTTATTTGGGCTAGGGTTAGGGTTAGGGTTAGGGTTAGGGTTAGGGTTAGGGTTAGGGTTAGGGTTAGGGTTAGGGTTATTTGGGCTAGGGTTAGGGTTAGGGTTAGGGTTAGGGTTAGGGTTAGGGTTAGGGTTAGGGTTATGGTTAGTTGGGTTTGGGTTATGGTTAGGGTTATTTTGGTAATAGTTAGGGTTAGGGTTAGGGTTAGGGTTAGGGTTAGGGTTAGGGTTAGGGTTAGGGTTAGGGTTAGGGTTATGGTTAGTTGGGTTTGGGTTATGGTTAGGGTTATTTTGCTAAAGGTTAGGCTTATGGTTAGTGTTAGGGCTAGTTGGTTTAGGGTTAGGGTTAGGGTTATTTGGTTTAGGGTTAGGTTTAGGGTCAGGGTTAGGGTTAGGGTTATTTGGGCTAGGGTTAGGGTTAGGGTTAGGGTTAGGGTTAGGGTTATGGTTAGTTGGGTTTGGTTTATGGTTAGGGTTATTTTGGTAAAGGTTAGGCTTATGGTTAGTGTTAGGGCTAGTTGGTTTAGGGTTAGGGTTAGGGTTATTTGGTTTAGGGTTAGGTTTAGGGTCAGGGTTAGGGTTAGGGTTATTTGGGCTAGGGTTAGGGTTAGGGTTAGGGTTAGGGTTAGGGTTAGGGTTATGGTTAGTTGGGTTTGGTTTATGGTTAGGGTTATTTTGGTAAAGGTTAGGCTTATGGTTAGTGTTAGGGCTAGTTGGTTTAGGGTTAGGGTTAGGGTTATTTGGTTTAGGGTTAGGTTTAGGGTCAGGGTTAGGGTTAGGGTTAGTGTTATATGGGCTAGGGTTAGGGTTAGGGTTAGGGTTAGGGTTAGGGTTATGGTTAGTTGGGTTTGGGTTATGGTTAGGGTTATTTTGCTAAAGGTTAGGCTTATGGTTATTGTTAGGGCTAGTTGGTTTAGGGTTAGGGTTAGGGTTATTTGGTTTAGGGTTAGGTTTAGGGTCAGGGTTAGGGTTAGGGTTAGGGTTATTTGGGCTAGGGTTAGGGTTAGGGTTAGGGTTAGGGTTAGGGTTAGGGTTAGGGTTAGGGTTATGGTTAGTTGGGTTTGGGTTATGGTTAGGGTTATTTTGGTAAAGGTTAGGCTTATGGTTAGTGTTAGGGCTAGTTGGTTTAGGGTTAGGGTTAGGGTTATTTGGTTTAGGGTTAGGTTTAGGGTCAGCGTTAGGGTTAGGGTTAGGGTTATTTGGGCTAGGGTTAGGGTTAGGGTTAGGGTTAGGGTTAGGGTTAGGGTTAGGGTTAGGGTTAGGGTTATGGTTAGTTGGGTTTGGGTTATGGTTAGGGTTATTTTGGTAAAGGTTAGGCTTATGGTTAGTGTTAGGGCTAGTTGGTTTAGGGTTAGGGTTAGGGTTATTTGGTTTAGGGTTAGGTTTAGGGTCAGGGTTAGGGTTAGGGTTAGGGTTATTTGGGCTAGGGTTAGGGTCAGGGTTAGGGTTAGGGTTATGGTTAGTTGGGTTAGGGTTATGGTTAGGGTTATTTTGGTAAAGGTTAGGCTTATGGTTAGTGTTAGGGCTAGTTGGTTTAGGGTTAGTGTTATGGTTATTTGGTTTAGGGTTAGGTTTAGGGTCAGGGTTAGGGTTAGGGTTATTTGGGCTAGGGTTAGGGTTAGGGTTAGGGTTAGGGTTAGGGTTAGGGTTAGGGTTAGGGTTAGGGTTATGGTTAGTTGGGTTTGGGTTATGGTTAGGGTTATTTTGGTAAAGGTTAGGCTTATGGTTAGTGTTAGGGCTAGTTGGTTTAGGGTTAGGGTTAGGGTTATTTGTTTTAGTGTTATGTGTAGGGTCAGGTTTATGGTTAGGGTTAGGGTTATTTGCGCTAGGGTTAGGGTTAGGGTTATGGTTAGTTGGGTTTGGGTTATGGTTAGGGTTATTTCGGTAAAGGTTAGGCTTATGGTTAGTGTTAGGGCTAGTTGGTTTAGGGTTAGGGTTAGGGTTATTTGGTTTAGGGTTAGGTTTAGGGTCAGGGTTAGGGTTAGGGTTAGGGTTATTTGGGCTAGGGTTAGGGTCAGGGTTAGGGTTAGGGTTATTTGGGCTAGGGTTAGGGTTAGGGTTAGGGTTAGGGTTAGGGTTAGGGTTAGGGTTAGGGTTATGGTTAGTTGGGTTTGGGTTATGGTTAGGGTTATTTTGGTAAAGGTTAGGCTTATGGTTAGTGTTAGGGCTAGTTGGTTTAGGGTTAGGGTTAGGGTTATTTGGTTTAGTGTTAGGTGTAGGGTCAGGTTTATGGTTAGGGTTAGGGTTATTTGGGCTAGGGTTAGGGTTAGGGTTAGGGTTAGGGTTAGGGTTAGGGTTAGGGTTATGGTTAGTTGGGTTTGGGTTATGGTTAGGGTTATTTTGCTAAAGGTTAGGCTTATGGTTAGTGTTAGGGCTAGTTGGTTTAGGGTTAGGGTTAGGGTTATTTGGTTTAGGGTTAGGTTTAGGGTCAGGGTTAGGGTTAGGGTTATTTGGGCTAGGGTTAGGGTTAGGGTTAGGGTTAGGGTTAGGGTTATGGTTAGTTGGGTTTGGTTTATGGTTAGGGTTATTTTGGTAAAGGTTAGGCTTATGGTTAGTGTTAGGTCTAGTTGGTTTAGGGTTAGGGTTAGGGTTATTTGGTTTAGGGTTAGGTTTAGGGTCAGGGTTAGGGTTAGGGGTATTTGGGCTAGGGTTAGGGTTAGGGTTAGGGTTAGGGTTAGGGTTAGGGTTAGGGTTATGGTTAGTTGGGTTTGGTTTATGGTTAGGGTTATTTTGGTAAAGGTTAGGCTTATGGTTAGTGTTAGGGCTAGTTGGTTTAGGGTTAGGGTTAGGGTTATTTGGTTTAGGGTTAGGTTTAGGGTCAGGGTTAGGGTTAGGGTTAGGGTTATTTGGGCTAGGGTTAGGGTTAGGGTTAGGGTTAGGGTTAGGGTTAGGGTTAGGGTTAGGGTTATGGTTAGTTGGGTTTGGGTTATGGTTAGGGTTATTTTGGTAAAGGTTAGGCTTATGGTTAGTGTTAGGGCTAGTTGGTTTAGGGTTAGGGTTAGGGTTATTTGGTTTAGGGTTAGGTTTAGGGTCAGGGTTAGGGTTAGGGTCAGTGTTATATGGGCTAGGGTTAGGGTTAGGGTTAGGGTTAGGGTTAGGGTTATGGTTAGTTGGGTTTGGGTTATGGTTAGGGTTATTTTGCTAAAGGTTAGGCTTATGGTTATTGTTAGGGCTAGTTGGTTTAGGGTTAGGGTTAGGGTTATTTGGTTTAGGGTTAGGTTTAGGGTCAGGGTTAGGGTTAGGGTTAGGGTTATTTGGGCTAGGGTTAGGGTTAGGGTTAGGGTTAGGGTTAGGGTTAGGGTTAGGGTTATGGTTAGTTGGGTTTGGGTTATGGTTAGGGTTATTTTGGTAAAGGTTAGGCTTATGGTTAGTGTTAGGGCTAGTTGGTTTAGGGTTAGTGTTATGGTTATTTGGTTTAGGGTTAGGTTTAGGGTCAGGGTTAGGGTTAGGGTTAGGGTTATTTGGGCTAGGGTTAGGGTTAGGGTTAGGGTTAGGGTTAGGGTTAGGGTTAGGGTTAGGGTTAGGGTTAGGGTTATGGTTAGTTGGGTTTGGTTTATGGTTAGGGTTATTTTGGTAAAGGTTAGGCTTATGGTTAGTGTTAGGGCTAGTTGGTTTAGGGTTAGGGTTAGGGTTATTTGGTTTAGGGTTAGGTTTAGGGTCAGGGTTAGGGTTAGGGTTAGGGTTATTTGGGCTAGGGTTAGGGTTAGGGTTAGGGTTAGGGTTAGGTTTATGGTTAGTTGGGTTTGGGTTATGGTTAGGGTTATTTTGGTAAAGGTTAGGCTTATGGTTAGTGTTAGGGCTAGTTGGTTTAGGTTTAGGGTTAGGGTTATTTGGTTTAGGGTTAGGTTTAGGGTCAGGGTTAGGGTTAGGGTTATTTGGGCTAGGGTTAGGGTTAGGGTTAGGGTTAGGGTTAGGGTTAGGGTTATGGTTAGTTGGGTTTGGGTTATGGTTAGGGTTATTTTGCTAAAGGTTAGGCTTATGGTTAGTGTTAGGGCTAGTTGGTTTAGGGTTAGGGTTAGGGTTATTTGGTTTAGGGTTAGGTTTAGGGTCAGGGTTAGGGTTAGGGTTAGGGTTATTTGGGCTAGGGTTAGGGTTAGGGTTAGGGTTAGGGTTAGGGTTAGGGTTAGTTGGGTTTGGGTTATGGTTAGGGTTATTTTGGTAAAGGTTAGGCTTATGGTTAGTGTTAGGGCTAGTTGGTTTAGGGTTAGGGTTAGGGTTATTTGGTTTAGGGTTAGGGTTAGGGTCAGGGTTAGGGTTAGGGTTAGGGTTATTTGGGCTAGGGTTAGGGTTAGGGTTAGGGTTAGGGTTAGGGTTAGGGTTAGGGTTAGGGTTAGTTGGGTTTGGGTTATGGTTAGGGTTATTTTGGTAAAGGTTAGGCTTATGGTTAGTGTTAGGGCTAGTTGGTTTAGGGTTAGGGTTAGGGTTATTTGGTTTAGGGTTAGGTTTAGGGTCAGGGTTAGGGTTAGGGCTAGGGTTATTTGGGCTAGGATTAGGGTTAGGGTTAGGGTTAGGGTTAGGGTTAGGGTTAGGGTTATGGTTAATTGGGTTAGGGTTATGGTTAGGGTTATTTTGGTAAAGGTTAGGCTTATGGTTTGTGTTAGGGCTAGTTGGTTTAGGGTTAGGGTTAGGGTTATTAGGTTTAGGGTTAGGTTTAGGGTCAGGGTTAGGGTTAGGGTTAGGGTTATTAGGGCTAGGGTTAGGGTTATGGTTAGTGTTAGGGTTAGGGTTAGGGTTAGGGTTAGGGTTAGGGTTATGGTTAGTTGGGTTTGGGTAATGGTTAGGGTTATTTTGGTAAAGGTTAGACTTATGGTTAGTGTTAGGGCTAGTTGGTTTAGGGTTAGGGTTAGGGTTATTTGGTTTAGTGTTAGGTGTAGGGTCAGGTTTATGGTTAGGGTTAGGGTTATTTGGGCTAGGGTTAGGGTTAGGGTTAGGGTTAGGGTTAGGGTTAGGGTTAGGGTTAGGGTTAGGGTTAGGGTTATGGTTAGTTGGGTTTGGGTTATGGTTAGGGTTATTTTGGTAAAGGTTAGGCTTATGGTTAGTGTTAGGGCTAGTTGGTTTAGGGTTAGGGTTAGGGTTATTTGGTTTAGGGTTAGGTTTAGGGTCAGGGTTAGGGTTAGGGTTAGGGTTATTTGGGCTAGGGTTAGGGTTAGGGTTAGGGTTAGGGTTAGGGTTAGGGTTAGGGTTAGGGTTAGGGTTAGGGTTATGGTTAGTTGGGTTTGGGTTATGGTTAGGGTTATTTTGGTAAAGGTTAGGCTTATGGTTAGTGTTAGGGCTAGTTGGTTTAGGGTTAGGGTTAGGGTTATTTGGTTTAGGGTTAGGTTTAGGCTCAGGGTTAGGGTTAGTGTTAGGGTTATTTGGGCTAGGGTTAGGGTTAGGGTTAGGGTTAGGGTTAGGGTTAGGTTTAGGGTTATGGTTAGTTGGGTTAGGGTTATGGTTAGGGTTATTTTGGTAAAGGTTAGGCTTATGGTTAGTGTTAGGGCTAGTTGGTTTAGGGTTAGGGTTAGGGTTAGGGTTATTTGGTTTAGGGTTAAGTGTAGGGTCAGGTTTATGGTTAGGGTTAGGGTTATTTGGGCTAGGGTTAGGGTTAGGGTTAGGGTTAGGGTTAGGGTTAGGGTTAGGGTTATGGTTAGTTGGGTTTGGGTTATGGTTAGGGTTATTTTGGTAAAGGTTAGGCTTATGGTTAGTGTTAGGGCTAGTTGGTTTAGGGTTAGGGTTAGGGTTATTTGGTTTAGGGTTAGGTTTAGGGTCAGGGTTAGGGTTAGGGTTAGGGTTATTTGGGCTAGGGTTAGGGTTAGGGTTAGGGTTAGGGTTAGGGTTAGGGTTATGGTTAGTTGGGTTTGGGTTATAGTTAGGGTTATTTTGGTAAAGGTTAGGCTTATGGTTAGTGTTAGGGCTAGTTGGTTTAGGGTTAGGGTTAGGGGTATTTGGTTTAGGGTTAGGTTTAGGCTCAGGGTTAGGGTTAGGGTTAGGGTTATTTGGGCTAGGGTTAGGGTTAGGGTTAGGGTTAGGGTTAGGGTTAGGGTTATGGTTAGTTGGGTTAGGGTTATGGTTAGGGTTATTTTGGTAAAGGTTAGGCTTATGGTTAGTGTTAGGGCTAGTTGGTTTAGGGTTAGGGTTAGGGTTATTTGGTTTAGGGTTAGGTTTAGGGTCAGGGTTAGGGTTAGGGTTAGGGTTATTTGGGCTAGGGTTAGGGTTAGGGTTAGGGTTAGGGTTAGGGTTAGGGTTAGGGTTAGGGTTATGGTTAGTTGGGTTAGGGTTATGGTTAGGGTTATTTTGGTAAAAGTTAGGCTTATGGTTAGTGTTAGGGCTAGTTGGTTTAGGGTTAGTGGTTTTTGGTTTAGGTTTAGGTTTAGGGTCAGGTTTAGGGTTAGGGTTAGGGTTATTTGGGCTAGGGTTAGGGTTAGGGTTAGGGTTAGTGTTAGTTGGGTTAGGGTTATGGTTAGGGTTATTTTGGTAAAGGTTAGGCTTATGGTTAGTGTTAGGGCTAGTTGGTTTAGGGTTAGGGTTAGGGTTATTTGGTTTAGGGTTAGGTTTAGGCTCAGGGTTAGGGTTAGTGTTAGGGTTATTTGGGCTAGGGTTAGGGTTAGGGTTAGGGTTAGGGTTAGGGTTAGGTTTAGGGTTATGGTTAGTTGGGTTAGGGTTATGGTTAGGGTTATTTTGGTAAAGGTTAGGCTTATGGTTAGTGTTAGGGCTAGTTGGTTTAGGGTTAGGGTTAGGGTTAGGGTTATTTGGTTTAGGGTTAAGTGTAGGGTCAGGTTTATGGTTAGGGTTAGGGTTATTTGGGCTAGGGTTAGGGTTAGGGTTAGGGTTAGGGTTAGGGTTAGGGTTAGGGTTATGGTTAGTTGGGTTTGGGTTATGGTTAGGGTTATTTTGGTAAAGGTTAGGCTTATGGTTAGTGTTAGGGCTAGTTGGTTTAGGGTTAGGGTTAGGGTTATTTGGTTTAGGGTTAGGTTTAGGGTCAGGGTTAGGGTTAGGGTTAGGGTTATTTGGGCTAGGGTTAGGGTTAGGGTTAGGGTTAGGGTTAGGGTTAGGGTTATGGTTAGTTGGGTTTGGGTTATAGTTAGGGTTATTTTGGTAAAGGTTAGGCTTATGGTTAGTGTTAGGGCTAGTTGGTTTAGGGTTAGGGTTAGGGGTATTTGGTTTAGGGTTAGGTTTAGGCTCAGGGTTAGGGTTAGGGTTAGGGTTATTTGGGCTAGGGTTAGGGTTAGGGTTAGGGTTAGGGTTAGGGTTAGGGTTATGGTTAGTTGGGTTAGGGTTATGGTTAGGGTTATTTTGGTAAAGGTTAGGCTTATGGTTAGTGTTAGGGCTAGTTGGTTTAGGGTTAGGGTTAGGGTTATTTGGTTTAGGGTTAGGTTTAGGGTCAGGGTTAGGGTTAGGGTTAGGGTTATTTGGGCTAGGGTTAGGGTTAGGGTTAGGGTTAGGGTTAGGGTTAGGGTTAGGGTTAGGGTTATGGTTAGTTGGGTTAGGGTTATGGTTAGGGTTATTTTGGTAAAAGTTAGGCTTATGGTTAGTGTTAGGGCTAGTTGGTTTAGGGTTAGTGGTTTTTGGTTTAGGTTTAGGTTTAGGGTCAGGTTTAGGGTTAGGGTTAGGGTTATTTGGGCTAGGGTTAGGGTTAGGGTTAGGGTTAGTGTTAGTTGGGTTAGGGTTATGGTTAGGGTTATTTTGGTAAAGGTTAGGCTTATGGTTAGTGTTAGGGCTAGTTGGTTTAGGGTTAGGGTTAGGGTTATTTGGTTTAGGGTTAGGTTTAGGCGCAGGGTTAGGGTTAGGGTTAGGGTTATTTGGGCTAGGGTTAGGGTTAGGGTTAGGGTTAGGGTTAGGGTTAGGGTTAGGGTTAGGGTTAGGGTTAGGGTTAGGGTTATGGTTAGTTGGGTTTGGGTTATGGTTAGGGTTATTTTGGTAAAGGTTAGGCTTATGGTTAGTGTTAGGGCTAGTTGGTTTAGGGTTAGGGTTAGGGTTATTTGGTTTAGGGTTAGGTTTAGGGTCAGCGTTAGGGTTAGGGTTAGGGTTATTTGGGCTAGGGTTAGGGTTAGGGTTAGGGTTAGGGTTAGGGTTAGGGTTAGGGTTAGGGTTAGGGTTATGGTTAGTTGGGTTTGGGTTATGGTTAGGGTTATTTTGGTAAAGGTTAGGCTTATGGTTAGTGTTAGGGCTAGTTGGTTTAGGGTTAGGGTTAGGGTTATTTGGTTTAGGGTTAGGTTTAGGGTCAGGGTTAGGGTTAGGGTTAGGGTTAGGGTTATTTGGGCTAGGGTTAGGGTTAGGGTTAGGGTTAGGGTTATGGTTAGTTGGGTTAGGGTTATGGTTAGGGTTATTTTGGTAAAGGTTAGGCTTATGGTTAGTGTTAGGGCTAGTTGGTTTAGGGTTAGTGTTATGGTTATTTGGTTTAGGGTTAGGTTTAGGGTCAGGGTTAGGGTTAGGGTTATTTGGGCTAGGGTTAGGGTTAGGGTTAGGGTTAGGGTTAGGGTTAGGGTTAGGGTTATGGTTAGTTGGGTTTGGGTTATGGTTAGGGTTATTTTGGTAAAGGTTAGGCTTATGGTTAGTGTTAGGGCTAGTTGGTTTAGGGTTAGGGTTAGGGTTATTTGGTTTAGTGTTAGGTGTAGGGTCAGGTTTATGGTTAGGGTTAGGGTTATTTGGGCTAGGGTTAGGGTTAGGGTTAGGGTTAGGGTTAGGGTTAGGGTTAGGGTTAGGGTTAGGGTTAGGGTTATGGTTAGTTGGGTTTGGGTTATGGTTAGGGTTATTTTGCTAAAGGTTAGGCTTATGGTTAGTGTTAGGGCTAGTTGGTTTAGGGTTAGGGTTAGGGTTATTTGGTTTAGGGTTAGGTTTAGGGTCAGGGTTAGGTTTAGGGCTAGGGTTATTTGGGCTAGGGTTAGGGTTAGGGTTAGGGTTAGGGTTAGGGTTAGGGTTAGGGTTATGGTTAATTGGGTTTGGGTTATGGTTAGGGTTATTTTGGTAAAGGTTAGGCTTATGGTTAGTGTTAGGGCTAGTTGGTTTAGGGTTAGGGTTAGGGTTATTTGGTTTAGGGTTAGGTTTAGGGTCAGGGTTAGGGTTAGGGTTAGGGTTATTAGGGCTAGGGTTAGGGATATGGTTAGGGTTAGGGTTAGGGTTAGGGTTAGGGTTAGGGTTAGGGTTAGGGTTATGGTTAGTTGGGTTTGGGTAATGGTTAGGGTTATTTTGGTAAAGGTTAGACTTATGGTTAGTGTTAGGGCTAGTTGGTTTAGGGTTAGGGTTAGGGTTATTTGGTTTAGTGTTAGGTGTAGGGTCAGGTTTATGGTTAGGGTTAGGGTTATTTGGGCTAGGGTTAGGGTTAGGGTTAGGGTTAGGGTTAGGGTTAGGGTTATGGTTAGTTGGGTTTGGGTTATGGTTAGGGTTATTTTGGTAAAGGTTAGGCTTATGGTTAGTGTTAGGGCTAGTTGGTTTAGGGTTAGGGTTAGGGTTATTTGGTTTAGGGTTAGGTTTAGGGTCAGGGTTAGGGTTAGGGTTAGGGTTATTTGGGCTAGGGTTAGGGTTAGGGTTAGGGTTAGGGTTAGGGTTAGGGTTAGGGTTAGGGTTAGGGTTAGGGTTAGGGTTATGGTTAGTTGGGTTTGGGTTATGGTTAGGGTTATTTTGGTAAAGGTTAGGCTTATGGTTAGTGTTAGGGCTAGTTGGTTTAGGGTTAGGGTTAGGGTTATTTGGTTTAGGGTTAGGTTTAGGCTCAGGGTTAGGGTTAGGGTTAGGGTTATTTGGGCTAGGGTTAGGGTTAGGGTTAGGGTTAGGGTTAGGGTTAGGGTTAGGGTTATGGTTAGTTGGGTTTGGGTTATGGTTAGGGTTATTTTGGTAAAGGTTAGGCTTATGGTTAGTGTTAGGGCTAGTTGGTTTAGGGTTAGGGTTAGGGTTATTTGGTTTAGGGTTAGGTTTAGGGTCAGGGTTAGGGTTAGGGTTAGGGTTATTTGGGCTAGGGTTAGGGTTAGGGTTAGGGTTAGGGTTAGGGTTAGGGTTAGGGTTATGGTTAGTTGGGTTTGGGTTGTGGTTAGGGTTATTTTGGTAAAGGTTAGGCTTATGGTTAGTGTTAGGGCTAGTTGGTTTAGGGTTAGGGTTAGGGGTATTTGGTTTAGGGTTAGGTTTAGGCTCAGGGTTAGGGTTAGGGTTAGGGTTATTTGGGCTAGGGTTAGGGTTAGGGTTAGGGTTAGGGTTAGGGTTAGGGTTAGGGTTAGGGTTAGGGTTAGGGTTATTTGGGCTAGGGTTAGGGTTAGGGTTAGGGTTAGGGTTAGGGTTAGGGTTAGGGTTAGGGTTATGGTTAGTTGGGTTTGGGTTATGGTTAGGGTTATTTTGGTAAAAGTTAGGGTTAGGGTTAGGGTTAGGGTTAGGGTTAGGGTTAGGGTTAGGGTTATGGTTAGTTGGGTTTGGGTTATGGTTAGGGTTATTTTGCTAAAGGTTAGGCTTATGGTTAGTGTTAGGGCTAGTTGGTTTAGGGTTAGGGTTAGGGTTATTTGGTTTAGGGTTAGGTTTAGGGTCAGGGTTAGGGTTAGGGTTATTTGGGCTAGGGTTAGGGTTAGGGTTAGGGTTAGGGTTAGGGTTATGGTTAGTTGGGTTTGGTTTATGGTTAGGGTTATTTTGGTAAAGGTTAGGCTTATGGTTAGTGTTAGGGCTAGTTGGTTTAGGGTTAGGGTTAGGGTTATTTGGTTTAGGGTTAGGTTTAGGGTCAGGGTTAGGGTTAGGGTTATTTGGGCTAGGGTTAGGGTTAGGGTTAGGGTTAGGGTTAGGGTTAGGGTTATGGTTAGTTGGGTTTGGTTTATGGTTAGGGTTATTTTGGTAAAGGTTAGGCTTATGGTTAGTGTTAGGGCTAGTTGGTTTAGGGTTAGGGTTAGGGTTATTTGGTTTAGGGTTAGGTTTAGGGTCAGGGTTAGGGTTAGGGTTAGTGTTATATGGGCTAGGGTTAGGGTTAGGGTTAGGGTTAGGGTTAGGGTTATGGTTAGTTGGGTTTGGGTTATGGTTAGGGTTATTTTGCTAAAGGTTAGGCTTATGGTTATTGTTAGGGCTAGTTGGTTTAGGGTTAGGGTTAGGGTTATTTGGTTTAGGGTTAGGTTTAGGGTCAGGGTTAGGGTTAGGGTTAGGGTTATTTGGGCTAGGGTTAGGGTTAGGGTTAGGGTTAGGGTTAGGGTTAGGGTTAGGGTTAGGGTTATGGTTAGTTGGGTTTGGGTTATGGTTAGGGTTATTTTGGTAAAGGTTAGGCTTATGGTTAGTGTTAGGGCTAGTTGGTTTAGGGTTAGGGTTAGGGTTATTTGGTTTAGGGTTAGGTTTAGGGTCAGCGTTAGGGTTAGGGTTAGGGTTATTTGGGCTAGGGTTAGGGTTAGGGTTAGGGTTAGGGTTAGGGTTAGGGTTAGGGTTAGGGTTAGGGTTATGGTTAGTTGGGTTTGGGTTATGGTTAGGGTTATTTTGGTAAAGGTTAGGCTTATGGTTAGTGTTAGGGCTAGTTGGTTTAGGGTTAGGGTTAGGGTTATTTGGTTTAGGGTTAGGTTTAGGGTCAGGGTTAGGGTTAGGGTTAGGGTTATTTGGGCTAGGGTTAGGGTCAGGGTTAGGGTTAGGGTTATGGTTAGTTGGGTTAGGGTTATGGTTAGGGTTATTTTGGTAAAGGTTAGGCTTATGGTTAGTGTTAGGGCTAGTTGGTTTAGGGTTAGTGTTATGGTTATTTGGTTTAGGGTTAGGTTTAGGGTCAGGGTTAGGGTTAGGGTTATTTGGGCTAGGGTTAGGGTTAGGGTTAGGGTTAGGGTTAGGGTTAGGGTTAGGGTTAGGGTTAGGGTTAGGGTTATGGTTAGTTGGGTTTGGGTTATGGTTAGGGTTATTTTGGTAAAGGTTAGGCTTATGGTTAGTGTTAGGGCTAGTTGGTTTAGGGTTAGGGTTAGGGTTATTTGGTTTAGTGTTATGTGTAGGGTCAGGTTTATGGTTAGGGTTAGGGTTATTTGCGCTAGGGTTAGGGTTAGGGTTAGGGTTAGGGTTAGGGTTAGGGTTATGGTTAGTTGGGTTTGGGTTATGGTTAGGGTTATTTCGGTAAAGGTTAGGCTTATGGTTAGTGTTAGGGCTAGTTGGTTTAGGGTTAGGGTTAGGGTTATTTGGTTTAGGGTTAGGTTTAGGGTCAGGGTTAGGGTTAGGGTTAGGGTTATTTGGGCTAGGGTTAGGGTCAGGGTTAGGGTTAGGGTTATTTGGGCTAGGGTTAGGGTTAGGGTTAGGGTTAGGGTTAGGGTTAGGGTTAGGGTTAGGGTTATGGTTAGTTGGGTTTGGGTTATGGTTAGGGTTATTTTGGTAAAGGTTAGGCTTATGGTTAGTGTTAGGGCTAGTTGGTTTAGGGTTAGGGTTAGGGTTATTTGGTTTAGTGTTAGGTGTAGGGTCAGGTTTATGGTTAGGGTTAGGGTTATTTGGGCTAGGGTTAGGGTTAGGGTTAGGGTTAGGGTTAGGGTTAGGGTTAGGGTTATGGTTAGTTGGGTTTGGGTTATGGTTAGGGTTATTTTGCTAAAGGTTAGGCTTATGGTTAGTGTTAGGGCTAGTTGGTTTAGGGTTAGGGTTAGGGTTATTTGGTTTAGGGTTAGGTTTAGGGTCAGGGTTAGGGTTAGGGTTATTTGGGCTAGGGTTAGGGTTAGGGTTAGGGTTAGGGTTAGGGTTATGGTTAGTTGGGTTTGGTTTATGGTTAGGGTTATTTTGGTAAAGGTTAGGCTTATGGTTAGTGTTAGGTCTAGTTGGTTTAGGGTTAGGGTTAGGGTTATTTGGTTTAGGGTTAGGTTTAGGGTCAGGGTTAGGGTTAGGGTTATTTGGGCTAGGGTTAGGGTTAGGGTTAGGGTTAGGGTTAGGGTTAGGGTTAGGGTTATGGTTAGTTGGGTTTGGTTTATGGTTAGGGTTATTTTGGTAAAGGTTAGGCTTATGGTTAGTGTTAGGGCTAGTTGGTTTAGGGTTAGGGTTAGGGTTATTTGGTTTAGGGTTAGGTTTAGGGTCAGGGTTAGGGTTAGGGTTAGGGTTATTTGGGCTAGGGTTAGGGTTAGGGTTAGGGTTAGGGTTAGGGTTAGGGTTAGGGTTATGGTTAGTTGGGTTTGGGTTATGGTTAGGGTTATTTTGGTAAAGGTTAGGCTTATGGTTAGTGTTAGGGCTAGTTGGTTTAGGGTTAGGGTTAGGGTTATTTGGTTTAGGGTTAGGTTTAGGGTCAGGGTTAGGGTTAGGGTCAGTGTTATATGGGCTAGGGTTAGGGTTAGGGTTAGGGTTAGGGTTAGTGTTATGGTTAGTTGGGTTTGGGTTATGGTTAGGGTTATTTTGCTAAAGGTTAGGCTTATGGTTATTGTTAGGGCTAGTTGGTTTAGGGTTAGGGTTAGGGTTATTTGGTTTAGGGTTAGGTTTAGGGTCAGGGTTAGGGTTAGGGTTAGGGTTATTTGGGCTAGGGTTAGGGTTAGGGTTAGGGTTAGGGTTAGGGTTAGGGTTAGGGTTATGGTTAGTTGGGTTTGGGTTATGGTTAGGGTTATTTTGGTAAAGGTTAGGCTTATGGTTAGTGTTAGGGCTAGTTGGTTTAGGGTTAGGGTTAGGGTTATTTGGTTTAGGGTTAGGTTTAGGGTCAGCGTTAGGGTTAGGGTTAGGGTTATTTGGGCTAGGGTTAGGGTTAGGGTTAGGGTTAGGGTTAGGGTTAGGGTTAGGGTTATGGTTAGTTGGGTTTGGGTTATGGTTAGGGTTATTTTGGTAAAGGTTAGGCTTATGGTTAGTGTTAGGGCTAGTTGGTTTAGGGTTAGGGTTAGGGTTATTTGGTTTAGGGTTAGGTTTAGGGTCAGGGTTAGGGCTAGGGTTAGGGTTAGGGTTATATGGGCTAGGGTTAGGGTTAGGGTTAGGGTTAGGGTTATGGTTAGTTGGGTTAGGGTTATGGTTAGGGTTATTTTGGTAAAGGTTAGGCTTATGGTTAGTGTTAGGGCTAGTTGGTTTAGGGTTAGTGTTATGGTTATTTGGTTTAGGGTTAGGTTTAGGGTCAGGGTTAGGGTTAGGGTTATTTGGGCTAGGGTTAGGGTTAGGGTTAGGGTTAGGGTTAGGGTTAGGGTTATGGTTAGTTGGGTTTGGGTTATGGTTAGGGTCATTTTGGTAAAGGTTAGGCTTATGGTTAGTGTTAGGGCTAGTTGGTTTAGGGTTAGGGTTAGGGTTATTTGGTTTAGTGTTATGTGTAGGGTCAGGTTTATGGTTAGGGTTAGGGTTATTTGCCCTAGGGTTAGGGTTAGGGTTAGGGTTAGGGTTAGGGTTAGGGTTAAGGTTATGGTTAGTTGGGTTTGGGTTATGATTAGGGTTATTTCGGTATAGGTTAGGCTTATGGTTAGTGTTAGGGCTAGTTGGTTTAGGGTTAGGGTTAGGGTTATTTGGTTTAGGGTTAGGTTTAGGGTCAGGGTTAGGGTTAGGGTTAGGGTTATTTGGGCTAGGGTTAGGGTTAGGGTTAGGGTTAGGGTTAGGGTTAGGGTTATGGTTAGTTGGGTTTGGTTTATGGTTAGGGTTATTTTGGTAAAGGTTAGGCTTATGGTTAGTGTTAGGGCTAGTTGGTTTAGGGTTAGGGTTAGGGTTATTTGGTTTAGGGTTAGGTTTAGGGTCAGGGTTAGGGTTAGGGTTAGGGTTATTTGGGCTAGGGTTAGGGTTAGGGTTAGGGTTAGGGTTATGTTTATGGTTAGTTGGGTTTGGGTTATGGTTAGGGTTATTTTGGTAAAGGTTAGGCTTATGGTTAGTGTTAGGGCTAGTTGGTTTAGGGTTAGGGTTAGGGTTATTTGGTTTAGGGTTAGGTTTAGGGTCAGGGTTAGGGTTAGGGTTAGGGTTATATGGGCTAGGGTTAGGGTTAGGGTTAGGGTTAGGGTTATGGTTAGTTGGGTTTGGGTTATGGTTAGGGTTATTTTGCTAAAGGTTAGGCTTATGGTTAGTGTTAGGGCTAGTTGGTTTAGGGTTAGGGTTAGGGTTATTTGGTTTAGGGTTAGGTTTAGGGTCAGGGTTAGGGTTAGGGTTAGGGTTATTTGGGCTAGGGTTAGGGTTAGGGTTAGGGTTAGGGTTAGGGTTAGGGTTAGGGTTAGGGTTATGGTTAGTTGGGTTTGGGTTATGGTTAGGGTTATTTTGGTAAAGGTTAGGCTTATGGTTAGTGTTAGGGCTAGTTGGTTTAGGGTTAGGGTTAGGGTTATTTGGTTTAGGGTTAGGTTTAGGGTCAGCGTTAGGGTTAGGGTTAGGGTTATTTGGGCTAGGGTTAGGGTTAGGGTTAGGGTTAGGGTTAGGGTTATGGTTAGTTGGGTTTGGGTTATGGTTAGGGTTATTTTGGTAAAGGTTAGGCTTATGGTTAGTGTTAGGGCTAGTTGGTTTAGGGTTAGGGTTAGGGTTATTTGGTTTAGGGTTAGGTTTAGGGTCAGGGTTAGGGTTAGGGTTAGGGTTAGGGTTATTTGGGCTAGGGTTAGGGTTAGGGTTAGGGTTATGGTTAGTTGGGTTTGGGTTATGGTTAGGGTTATTTCGGTAAAGGTTAGGCTTATGGTTAGTGTTAGGGCTAGTTGGTTTAGGGTTAGGGTTAGGGTTATTTGGTTTAGGGTTAGGTTTAGGGTCAGGGTTAGGGTTAGGGTTAGGGTTAGGGTTATATGGGCTAGGGTTTGGGTTAGGGTTAGGGTTAGGGTTAGGGTTAGGGTTAGGGTTATGGTTAGTTGGGTTTGGGTTATGGTTAGGGTTATTTTGGTAAAGGTTAGGCTTATGGTTAGTGTTAGGGCTAGTTGGTTTAGGGTTAGGGTTAGGGTTATTTGGTTTAGGGTTAGGTTTAGGGTCAGGGTTAGGGTTAGGGTTAGGGTTATATGGGCTAGGGTTAGGCTTTGGGTTAGGGTTAGGGTTAGGGTTAGGGTTATGGTTAGCTGGGTTTGGGTTATGGTTAGGGTTATTTTGCTAAAGGTTAGGCTTATGGTTAGTGTTAGGGCTAGTTGGTTTAGGGTTAGGGTTAGGGTTATTTGGTTTAGGGTTAGGTTTAGGGTCAGGGTTAGGGTTAGGGTTAGGGTTATTTGGGCTAGGGTTAGGGTTAGGGTTAGGGTTAGGGTTAGGTTTATGGTTAGTTGGGTTTGGGTTATGGTTAGGGTTATTTTGGTAAAGGTTAGGCTTTTGGTTAGTGTTAGGGCTAGTTGGTTTAGGGTTAGGGTTAGGGTTATTTGGTTTAGGGTTAGGTTTAGTGTCAGGGTTAGGGTTAGGGTTAGGGTTATTTGGGCTAGGGTTAGGATTAGGGTTAGGGTTAGCGTTAGGGTTATGGTTAGTTGGGTTTGGGTTATGGTTAGGGTTATTTTGCTAAAGGTTAGGCTTATGGTTAGTGTTAGGGCTAGTTGGTTTATGGTTAGTGTTAGGGCTAGTTGGTTTAGGGTTAGGTTTAGGGTCAGGGTTAGGGTTAGGGTTATTTGGGCTAGGGTTAGGGTTAGGGTTAGGGTTAGGGTTAGGGTTAGGGTTAGTTGGGTTTGGGTTATGGTTAGGGTTATTTTGGTAAAGGTTAGGCTTATGGTTAGTGTTAGGGCTAGTTGGTTTAGGGTTAGGGTTAGGGTTATTTGGTTTAGGGTTAGGTTTAGGGTCAGGGTTAGGGTTAGGGTTAGGGTTATTTGGGCTAGGGTTAGGGTTAGGGTTAGGGTTAGGGTTATGGTTAGTTGGGTTTGGGTTATGGTTAGGGTTATTTTGGTAAAGGTTAGGCTTATGGTTAGTGTTAGGGCTAGTTGGTTTAGGGTTAGGGTTAGGGTTATTTGGTTTAGGGTTAGGTTTAGGGTCAGGGTTAGGGTTAGGGTTATTTGGGCTAGGGTTAGGGTTAGGGTTAGGGTTAGGGTTAGGGTTATGGTTAGTTGGGTTTGGGTTATGGTTATGGTTATTTTGGTAAAGGTTAGGCTTATGGTTAGTGTTAGGGCTAGTTGGTTTAGGGTTAGGGTTAGGGTTATTTGGTTTAGGGTTAGGTTTAGGGTCAGGGTTAGGGTTAGGGTTAGGGTTATATGGGCTAGGGTTAGGGTTAGGGTTAGGGTTAGGGTTAGGGTTAGGTTTATGGTTAGTTGGGTTTGGGTTATGGTTAGGGTTATTTTGGTAAAGGTTAGGCTTATGGTTAGTGTTAGGGCTAGTTGGTTTAGGGTTAGGGTTAGGGTTATTTGGTTTAGGGTTAGGTTTAGGGTCCGGGTTAGGGTTAGGGTTAGGGTTATTTGGGCTAGGGTTAGGGTTAGGGTTAGGGTTAGGGTTAGGGTTAGGGTTAGGGTTAGGGTTAGGGTTATGGTTAGTTGGGTTAGGGTTATGGTTAGGGTTATTTTGCTAAAGGTTAGGCTTATGGTTAGTGTTAGGGCTAGTTGGTTTAGGGTTAGGGTTAGGGTTATTTGGTTTAGGGTTAGGTTTAGGGTCAGGGTTAGGGTTAGGGTTAGGGTTATTTGGGCTAGGGTTAGGGTTAGGGTTAGGGTTAGGGTTAGGGTTAGGGTTAGGGTTAGGGTTAGGGTTAGGGTTAGGGTTATGGTTAGTTGGGTTTGGGTTATGGTTAGGGTTATTTTGCTAAAGGTTAGGCTTATGGTTAGTGTTAGGGCTAGTTGGTTTAGGGTTAGGGTTAGGGTTATTTGGTTTAGGGTTAGGTTTAGGGTCAGGGTTAGGGTTAGGGTTAGGGTTATTTGGGCTAGGGTTAGGGTTAGGGTTAGGGTTAGGGTTAGGGTTAGGGTTAGGGTTAGGGTTAGGGTTATGGTTAGTTGGGTTTGGGTTATGGTTAGGGTTATTTTGGTAAAGGTTAGGCTTATGGTTAGTGTTAGGGCTAGTTGGTTTAGGGTTAGGGTTAGGGTTATTTGGTTTAGGGTTAGGTTTAGGGTCAGCGTTAGGGTTAGGGTTAGGGTTATTTGGGCTAGGGTTAGGGTTAGGGTTAGGGTTAGGGTTAGGGTTAGGGTTAGGGTTATGGTTAGTTGGGTTTGGGTTATGGTTAGGGTTATTTTGGTAAAGGTTAGGCTTATGGTTAGTGTTAGGGCTAGTTGGTTTAGGGTTAGGGTTAGGGTTATTTGGTTTAGGGTTAGGTTTAGGGTCAGGGTTAGGGTTAGGGTTAGGGTTAGGGTTATTTGGGCTAGGGTTAGGGTTAGGGTTAGGGTTAGGGTTATGGTTAGTTGGGTTAGGGTTATGGTTAGGGTTATTTTGGTAAAGGTTAGGCTTATGGTTAGTGTTAGGGCTAGTTGGTATAGGGTTAGTGTTATGGTTATTTGGTTTAGGGTTAGGTTTAGGGTCAGGGTTAGGGTTAGGGTTATTTGGGCTAGGGTTAGGGTTAGGGTTAGTGTTAGGGTTAGGGTTAGGGTTAGGGTTATGGTTAGTTGGGTTTGGGTTATGGTTAGGGTTATTTTGGTAAAGGTTAGGCTTATGGTTAGTGTTAGGGCTAGTTGGTTTAGGGTTAGGGTTAGGGTTATTTGGTTTAGTGTTAGGTGTAGGGTCAGGTTTATGGTTAGGGTTAGGGTTATTTGGGCTAGGGTTAGGGTTAGGGTTAGGGTTAGGGTTAGGGTTAGGGTTATTTGGGCTAGGGTTAGGGTTAGGGTTAGGGTTATGGTTAGTTGGGTTTGGGTTATGGTTAGGGTTATTTTGCTAAAGGTTAGGCTTATGGTTAGTGTTAGGGCTAGTTGGTTTAGGGTTAGGGTTAGGGTTATTTGGTTTAGGGTTAGGTTTAGGGTCAGGGTTAGGTTTAGGGCTAGGGTTATTTGGGCTAGGGTTAGGGTTAGGGTTAGGGTTAGGGTTAGGGTTAGGGTTATGGTTAATTGGGTTTGGGTTATGGTTAGGGTTATTTTGGTAAAGGTTAGGCTTATGGTTTGTGTTAGGGCTAGTTGGTTTAGGGTTAGGGTTAGGGTTATTTGGTTTAGGGTTAGGTTTAGGGTCAGGGTTAGGGTTAGGGTTAGGGTATTAGGGCTAGGGTTAGGGTTATGGTTAGGGTTAGGGTTAGGGTTAGGGTTAGGGTTAGGGTTAGGGTTAGGGTTAGGGTTAGGGTTAGGGTTATGGTTAGTTGGGTTTGGGTAATGGTTAGGGTTATTTTGGTAAAGGTTAGACTTATGGTTAGTGTTAGGGCTAGTTGGTTTAGGGTTAGGGTTAGGGTTATTTGGTTTAGTGTTAGGTGTAGGGTCAGGTTTATGGTTAGGGTTAGGGTTATTTGGGCTAGGGTTAGGGTTAGGGTTAGGGTTAGGG
>NW_028276509.1:22500-30000 GCF_052056855.1 Sturnus vulgaris | reverse complement strand
TGGGTTATGGTTAGGGTTATTTTGGTAAAGGTTAGGCTTATGGTTAGTGTTAGGGCTAGTTGGTTTAGGGTTAGGGTTAGGGTTATTTGGTTTAGGGTTAGGTTTAGGGTCAGGGTTAGGGTTAGGGTTAGGGTTATTTGGGCTAGGGTTAGGGTTAGGGTTAGGGTTAGGGTTAGGGTTAGGGTTAGGGTTATGGTTAGTTGGGTTTGGGTTATGGTTAGGGTTATTTTGCTAAAGGTTAGGCTTATGGTTAGTGTTAGGGCTAGTTGGTTTAGGGTTAGGGTTAGGGGTATTTGGTTTAGGGTTAGGTTTAGGCTCAGGGTTAGGGTTAGGGTTAGGGTTATTTGGGCTAGGGTTAGGGTTAGGGTTAGGGTTAGGGTTAGGGTTAGGGTTAGGGTTAGGGTTAGGGTTAGGGTTAGGGTTAGGGTTAGGGTTATTTGGGCTAGGGTTAGGGTTAGGGTTAGGGTTAGGGTTAGGGTTAGGGTTAGGGTTAGGGTTAGGGTTATGGTTAGTTGGGTTTGGGTTATGGTTAGGGTTATTTTGCTAAAGGTTAGGCTTATGGTTAGTGTTAGGGCTAGTTGGTTTAGGGTTAGGGTTAGGGTTATTTGGTTTAGGGTTAGGTTTAGGGTCAGGGTTAGGGTTAGGGTTATTTGGGCTAGGGTTAGGGTTAGGGTTAGGGTTAGGGTTAGGGTTATGGTTAGTTGGGTTTGGTTTATGGTTAGGGTTATTTTGGTAAAGGTTAGGCTTATGGTTAGTGTTAGGGCTAGTTGGTTTAGGGTTAGGGTTAGGGTTATTTGGTTTAGGGTTAGGTTTAGGGTCAGGGTTAGGGTTAGGGTTATTTGGGCTAGGGTTAGGGTTAGGGTTAGGGTTAGGGTTAGGGTTAGGGTTATGGTTAGTTGGGTTTGGTTTATGGTTAGGGTTATTTTGGTAAAGGTTAGGCTTATGGTTAGTGTTAGGGCTAGTTGGTTTAGGGTTAGGGTTAGGGTTATTTGGTTTAGGGTTAGGTTTAGGGTCAGGGTTAGGGTTAGGGTTAGTGTTATATGGGCTAGGGTTAGGGTTAGGGTTAGGGTTAGGGTTAGGGTTATGGTTAGTTGGGTTTGGGTTATGGTTAGGGTTATTTTGCTAAAGGTTAGGCTTATGGTTATTGTTAGGGCTAGTTGGTTTAGGGTTAGGGTTAGGGTTATTTGGTTTAGGGTTAGGTTTAGGGTCAGGGTTAGGGTTAGGGTTAGGGTTATTTGGGCTAGGGTTAGGGTTAGGGTTAGGGTTAGGGTTAGGGTTAGGGTTAGGGTTAGGGTTATGGTTAGTTGGGTTTGGGTTATGGTTAGGGTTATTTTGGTAAAGGTTAGGCTTATGGTTAGTGTTAGGGCTAGTTGGTTTAGGGTTAGGGTTAGGGTTATTTGGTTTAGGGTTAGGTTTAGGGTCAGCGTTAGGGTTAGGGTTAGGGTTATTTGGGCTAGGGTTAGGGTTAGGGTTAGGGTTAGGGTTAGGGTTAGGGTTAGGGTTAGGGTTAGGGTTATGGTTAGTTGGGTTTGGGTTATGGTTAGGGTTATTTTGGTAAAGGTTAGGCTTATGGTTAGTGTTAGGGCTAGTTGGTTTAGGGTTAGGGTTAGGGTTATTTGGTTTAGGGTTAGGTTTAGGGTCAGGGTTAGGGTTAGGGTTAGGGTTAGGGTTATTTGGGCTAGGGTTAGGGTCAGGGTTAGGGTTAGGGTTATGGTTAGTTGGGTTAGGGTTATGGTTAGGGTTATTTTGGTAAAGGTTAGGCTTATGGTTAGTGTTAGGGCTAGTTGGTTTAGGGTTAGTGTTATGGTTATTTGGTTTAGGGTTAGGTTTAGGGTCAGGGTTAGGGTTAGGGTTATTTGGGCTAGGGTTAGGGTTAGGGTTAGGGTTAGGGTTAGGGTTAGGGTTAGGGTTAGGGTTATGGTTAGTTGGGTTTGGGTTATGGTTAGGGTTATTTTGGTAAAGGTTAGGCTTATGGTTAGTGTTAGGGCTAGTTGGTTTAGGGTTAGGGTTAGGGTTATTTGGTTTAGTGTTATGTGTAGGGTCAGGTTTATGGTTAGGGTTAGGGTTATTTGCGCTAGGGTTAGGGTTAGGGTTAGGGTTAGGGTTAGGGTTATGGTTAGTTGGGTTTGGGTTATGGTTAGGGTTATTTCGGTAAAGGTTAGGCTTATGGTTAGTGTTAGGGCTAGTTGGTTTAGGGTTAGGGTTAGGGTTATTTGGTTTAGGGTTAGGTTTAGGGTCAGGGTTAGGGTTAGGGTTAGGGTTATTTGGGCTAGGGTTAGGGTCAGGGTTAGGGTTAGGGTTATTTGGGCTAGGGTTAGGGTTAGGGTTAGGGTTAGGGTTAGGGTTAGGGTTAGGGTTATGGTTAGTTGGGTTTGGGTTATGGTTAGGGTTATTTTGGTAAAGGTTAGGCTTATGGTTAGTGTTAGGGCTAGTTGGTTTAGGGTTAGGGTTAGGGTTATTTGGTTTAGGGTTAGGTTTAGGGTCAGGGTTAGGGTTAGGGTTAGGGTTATTTGGGCTAGGGTTAGGGTTAGGGTTAGGGTTAGGGTTAGGGTTAGGGTTAGGGTTATGGTTAGTTGGGTTTGGGTTATGGTTAGGGTTATTTTGCTAAAGGTTAGGCTTATGGTTAGTGTTAGGGCTAGTTGGTTTAGGGTTAGGGTTAGGGTTATTTGGTTTAGGGTTAGGTTTAGGGTCAGGGTTAGGGTTAGGGTTATTTGGGCTAGGGTTAGGGTTAGGGTTAGGGTTAGGGTTATGGTTAGTTGGGTTTGGGTTATGGTTAGGGTTATTTTGCTAAAGGTTAGGCTTATGGTTAGTGTTAGGGCTAGTTGGTTTAGGGTTAGGGTTAGGGTTATTTGGTTTAGGGTTAGGTTTAGGGTCAGGGTTAGGGTTAGGGTTATTTGGGCTAGGGTTAGGGTTAGGGTTAGGGTTAGGGTTAGGGTTAGGGTTATGGTTAGTTGGGTTTGGTTTATGGTTAGGGTTATTTTGGTAAAGGTTAGGCTTATGGTTAGTGTTAGGGCTAGTTGGTTTAGGGTTAGGGTTAGGGTTATTTGGTTTAGGGTTAGGTTTAGGGTCAGGGTTAGGGTTAGGGTTAGGGTTATTTGGGCTAGGGTTAGGGTTAGGGTTAGGGTTAGGGTTAGGGTTAGGGTTAGGGTTAGGGTTAGGGTTATGGTTAGTTGGGTTTGGGTTATGGTTAGGGTTATTTTGGTAAAGGTTAGGCTTATGGTTAGTGTTAGGGCTAGTTGGTTTAGGGTTAGGGTTAGGGTTATTTGGTTTAGGGTTAGGTTTAGGGTCAGGGTTAGGGTTAGGGTCAGTGTTATATGGGCTAGGGTTAGGGTTAGGGTTAGGGTTAGGGTTAGGGTTATGGTTAGTTGGGTTTGGGTTATGGTTAGGGTTATTTTGCTAAAGGTTAGGCTTATGGTTATTGTTAGGGCTAGTTGGTTTAGGGTTAGGGTTAGGGTTATTTGGTTTAGGGTTAGGTTTAGGGTCAGGGTTAGGGTTAGGGTTAGGGTTATTTGGGCTAGGGTTAGGGTTAGGGTTAGGGTTAGGGTTAGGGTTATGGTTAGTTGGGTTTGGGTTATGGTTAGGGTTATTTTGCTAAAGGTTAGGCTTATGGTTATTGTTAGGGCTAGTTGGTTTAGGGTTAGGGTTAGGGTTATTTGGTTTAGGGTTAGGTTTAGGGTCAGGGTTAGGGTTAGGGTTAGGGTTATTTGGGCTAGGGTTAGGGTTAGGGTTAGGGTTAGGGTTAGGGTTAGGGTTAGGGTTAGGGTTATGGTTAGTTGGGTTTGGGTTATGGTTAGGGTTATTTTGGTAAAGGTTAGGCTTATGGTTAGTGTTAGGGCTAGTTGGTTTAGGGTTAGGGTTAGGGTTATTTGGTTTAGGGTTAGGTTTAGGGTCAGCGTTAGGGTTAGGGTTAGGGTTATTTGGGCTAGGGTTAGGGTTAGGGTTAGGGTTAGGGTTAGGGTTAGGGTTAGGGTTAGGGTTAGGGTTATGGTTAGTTGGGTTTGGGTTATGGTTAGGGTTATTTTGGTAAAGGTTAGGCTTATGGTTAGTGTTAGGGCTAGTTGGTTTAGGGTTAGGGTTAGGGTTATTTGGTTTAGGGTTAGGTTTAGGGTCAGGGTTAGGGTTAGGGTTAGGGTTAGGGTTATTTGGGCTAGGGTTAGGGTCAGGGTTAGGGTTAGGGTTATGGTTAGTTGGGTTAGGGTTATGGTTAGGGTTATTTTGGTAAAGGTTAGGCTTATGGTTAGTGTTAGGGCTAGTTGGTTTAGGGTTAGTGTTATGGTTATTTGGTTTAGGGTTAGGTTTAGGGTCAGGGTTAGGGTTAGGGTTATTTGGGCTAGGGTTAGGGTTAGGGTTAGGGTTAGGGTTAGGGTTAGGGTTAGGGTTAGGGTTATGGTTAGTTGGGTTTGGGTTATGGTTAGGGTTATTTTGGTAAAGGTTAGGCTTATGGTTAGTGTTAGGGCTAGTTGGTTTAGGGTTAGGGTTAGGGTTATTTGGTTTAGTGTTATGTGTAGGGTCAGGTTTATGGTTAGGGTTAGGGTTATTTGCGCTAGGGTTAGGGTTAGGGTTAGGGTTAGGGTTAGGGTTATGGTTAGTTGGGTTTGGGTTATGGTTAGGGTTATTTCGGTAAAGGTTAGGCTTATGGTTAGTGTTAGGGCTAGTTGGTTTAGGGTTAGGGTTAGGGTTATTTGGTTTAGGGTTAGGTTTAGGGTCAGGGTTAGGGTTAGGGTTAGGGTTATTTGGGCTAGGGTTAGGGTCAGGGTTAGGGTTAGGGTTATTTGGGCTAGGGTTAGGGTTAGGGTTAGGGTTAGGGTTAGGGTTAGGGTTAGGGTTATGGTTAGTTGGGTTTGGGTTATGGTTAGGGTTATTTTGGTAAAGGTTAGGCTTATGGTTAGTGTTAGGGCTAGTTGGTTTAGGGTTAGGGTTAGGGTTATTTGGTTTAGGGTTAGGTTTAGGGTCAGGGTTAGGGTTAGGGTTAGGGTTATTTGGGCTAGGGTTAGGGTTAGGGTTAGGGTTAGGGTTAGGGTTAGGGTTAGGGTTATGGTTAGTTGGGTTTGGGTTATGGTTAGGGTTATTTTGCTAAAGGTTAGGCTTATGGTTAGTGTTAGGGCTAGTTGGTTTAGGGTTAGGGTTAGGGTTATTTGGTTTAGGGTTAGGTTTAGGGTCAGGGTTAGGGTTAGGGTTATTTGGGCTAGGGTTAGGGTTAGGGTTAGGGTTAGGGTTATGGTTAGTTGGGTTTGGGTTATGGTTAGGGTTATTTTGCTAAAGGTTAGGCTTATGGTTAGTGTTAGGGCTAGTTGGTTTAGGGTTAGGGTTAGGGTTATTTGGTTTAGGGTTAGGTTTAGGGTCAGGGTTAGGGTTAGGGTTATTTGGGCTAGGGTTAGGGTTAGGGTTAGGGTTAGGGTTAGGGTTAGGGTTATGGTTAGTTGGGTTTGGTTTATGGTTAGGGTTATTTTGGTAAAGGTTAGGCTTATGGTTAGTGTTAGGGCTAGTTGGTTTAGGGTTAGGGTTAGGGTTATTTGGTTTAGGGTTAGGTTTAGGGTCAGGGTTAGGGTTAGGGTTAGGGTTATTTGGGCTAGGGTTAGGGTTAGGGTTAGGGTTAGGGTTAGGGTTAGGGTTAGGGTTAGGGTTAGGGTTATGGTTAGTTGGGTTTGGGTTATGGTTAGGGTTATTTTGGTAAAGGTTAGGCTTATGGTTAGTGTTAGGGCTAGTTGGTTTAGGGTTAGGGTTAGGGTTATTTGGTTTAGGGTTAGGTTTAGGGTCAGGGTTAGGGTTAGGGTCAGTGTTATATGGGCTAGGGTTAGGGTTAGGGTTAGGGTTAGGGTTAGGGTTATGGTTAGTTGGGTTTGGGTTATGGTTAGGGTTATTTTGCTAAAGGTTAGGCTTATGGTTATTGTTAGGGCTAGTTGGTTTAGGGTTAGGGTTAGGGTTATTTGGTTTAGGGTTAGGTTTAGGGTCAGGGTTAGGGTTAGGGTTAGGGTTATTTGGGCTAGGGTTAGGGTTAGGGTTAGGGTTAGGGTTAGGGTTAGGGTTAGGGTTAGGGTTAGGGTTATGGTTAGTTGGGTTTGGGTTATGGTTAGGGTTATTTTGGTAAAGGTTAGGCTTATGGTTAGTGTTAGGGCTAGTTGGTTTAGGGTTAGGGTTAGGGTTATTTGGTTTAGGGTTAGGTTTAGGGTCAGCGTTAGGGTTAGGGTTAGGGTTATTTGGGCTAGGGTTAGGGTTAGGGTTAGGGTTAGGGTTAGGGTTAGGGTTAGGGTTATGGTTAGTTGGGTTTGGGTTATGGTTAGGGTTATTTTGGTAAAGGTTAGGCTTATGGTTAGTGTTAGGGCTAGTTGGTTTAGGGTTAGGGTTAGGGTTATTTGGTTTAGGGTTAGGTTTAGGGTCAGGGTTAGGGTTAGGGTTAGGGTTAGGGTTATTTGGGCTAGGGTTAGGGTCAGGGTTAGGGTTAGGGTTATGGTTAGTTGGGTTAGGGTTATGGTTAGGGTTATTTTGGTAAAGGTTAGGCTTATGGTTAGTGTTAGGGCTAGTTGGTTTAGGGTTAGTGTTATGGTTATTTGGTTTAGGGTTAGGTTTAGGGTCAGGGTTAGGGTTAGGGTTATTTGGGCTAGGGTTAGGGTTAGGGTTAGGGTTAGGGTTAGGGTTAGGGTTAGGGTTAGGGTTATGGTTAGTTGGGTTTGGGTTATGGTTAGGGTTATTTTGGTAAAGGTTAGGCTTATGGTTAGTGTTAGGGCTAGTTGGTTTAGGGTTAGGGTTAGGGTTATTTGGTTTAGTGTTATGTGTAGGGTCAGGTTTATGGTTAGGGTTAGGGTTATTTGCGCTAGGGTTAGGGTTAGGGTTAGGGTTAGGGTTAGGGTTATGGTTAGTTGGGTTTGGGTTATGGTTAGGGTTATTTCGGTAAAGGTTAGGCTTATGGTTAGTGTTAGGGCTAGTTGGTTTAGGGTTAGGGTTAGGGTTATTTGGTTTAGGGTTAGGTTTAGGGTCAGGGTTAGGGTTAGGGTTAGGGTTATTTGGGCTAGGGTTAGGGTCAGGGTTAGGGTTAGGGTTATTTGGGCTAGGGTTAGGGTTAGGGTTAGGGTTAGGGTTAGGGTTAGGGTTAGGGTTATGGTTAGTTGGGTTTGGGTTATGGTTAGGGTTATTTTGGTAAAGGTTAGGCTTATGGTTAGTGTTAGGGCTAGTTGGTTTAGGGTTAGGGTTAGGGTTATTTGGTTTAGGGTTAGGTTTAGGGTCAGGGTTAGGGTTAGGGTTAGGGTTATTTGGGCTAGGGTTAGGGTTAGGGTTAGGGTTAGGGTTAGGGTTAGGGTTAGGGTTATGGTTAGTTGGGTTTGGGTTATGGTTAGGGTTATTTTGCTAAAGGTTAGGCTTATGGTTAGTGTTAGGGCTAGTTGGTTTAGGGTTAGGGTTAGGGTTATTTGGTTTAGGGTTAGGTTTAGGGTCAGGGTTAGGGTTAGGGTTATTTGGGCTAGGGTTAGGGTTAGGGTTAGGGTTAGGGTTAGGGTTATGGTTAGT
>NW_028276509.1:0-17500 GCF_052056855.1 Sturnus vulgaris | reverse complement strand
TAGGGTTAGGGTTATGGTTAGTTGGGTTTGGGTTATGGTTAGGGTTATTTTGCTAAAGGTTAGGCTTATGGTTATTGTTAGGGCTAGTTGGTTTAGGGTTAGGGTTAGGGTTATTTGGTTTAGGGTTAGGTTTAGGGTCAGGGTTAGGGTTAGGGTTAGGGTTATTTGGTTTAGGGTTAGGGTTAGGGTTAGGGTTAGGGTTAGGGTTAGGGTTAGGGTTAGGGTTATGGTTAGTTGGGTTTGGGTTATGGTTAGGGTTATTTTGGTAAAGGTTAGGCTTATGGTTAGTGTTAGGGCTAGTTGGTTTAGGGTTAGGGTTATTTGGTTTAGGGTTAGGTTTAGGGTCAGCGTTAGGGTTAGGGTTAGGGTTATTTGGGCTAGGGTTAGGGTTAGGGTTAGGGTTAGGGTTAGGGTTAGGGTTATGGTTAGTTGGGTTTGGGTTATGGTTAGGGTTATTTTGGTAAAGGTTAGGCTTATGGTTAGTGTTAGGGCTAGTTGGTTTAGGGTTAGGGTTAGGGTTATTTGGTTTAGGGTTAGGTTTAGGGTCAGGGTTAGGGTTAGGGTTAGGGTTAGGGTTATATGGGCTAGGGTTAGGGTTAGGGTTAGGGTTAGGGTTATGGTTAGTTGGGTTAGGGTTATGGTTAGGGTTATTTTGGTAAAGGTTAGGCTTATGGTTAGTGTTAGGGCTAGTTGGTTTAGGGTTAGTGTTATGGTTATTTGGTTTAGGGTTAGGTTTAGGGTCAGGGTTAGGGTTAGGGTTATTTGGGCTAGGGTTAGGGTTAGGGTTAGGGTTAGGGTTAGGGTTAGGGTTATGGTTAGTTGGGTTTGGGTTATGGTTAGGGTTATTTTGGTAAAGGTTAGGCTTATGGTTAGTGTTAGGGCTAGTTGGTTTAGGGTTAGGGTTAGGGTTATTTGGTTTAGTGTTATGTGTAGGGTCAGGTTTATGGTTAGGGTTAGGGTTATTTGCGCTAGGGTTAGGGTTAGGGTTAGGGTTAGGGTTAGGGTTAGGGTTAAGGTTATGGTTAGTTGGGTTTGGGTTATGATTAGGGTTATTTCGGTATAGGTTAGGCTTATGGTTAGTGTTAGGGCTAGTTGGTTTAGGGTTAGGGTTAGGGTTATTTGGTTTAGGGTTAGGTTTAGGGTCAGGGTTAGGGTTAGGGTTAGGGTTATTTGGGCTAGGGTTAGGGTTAGGGTTAGGGTTAGGGTTAGGGTTAGGGTTATGGTTAGTTGGGTTTGGTTTATGGTTAGGGTTATTTTGGTAAAGGTTAGGCTTATGGTTAGTGTTAGGGCTAGTTGGTTTAGGGTTAGGGTTAGGGTTATTTGGTTTAGGGTTAGGTTTAGGGTCAGGGTTAGGGTTAGGGTTAGGGTTATTTGGGCTAGGGTTAGGGTTAGGGTTAGGGTTAGGGTTATGTTTATGGTTAGTTGGGTTTGGGTTATGGTTAGGGTTATTTTGGTAAAGGTTAGGCTTATGGTTAGTGTTAGGGCTAGTTGGTTTAGGGTTAGGGTTAGGGTTATTTGGTTTAGGGTTAGGTTTAGGGTCAGGGTTAGGGTTAGGGTTAGGGTTATATGGGCTAGGGTTAGGGTTAGGGTTAGGGTTAGGGTTAGGGTTATGGTTAGTTGGGTTTGGGTTATGGTTAGGGTTATTTTGCTAAAGGTTAGGCTTATGGTTAGTGTTAGGGCTAGTTGGTTTAGGGTTAGGGTTAGGGTTATTTGGTTTAGGGTTAGGTTTAGGGTCAGGGTTAGGGTTAGGGTTAGGGTTATTTGGGCTAGGGTTAGGGTTAGGGTTAGGGTTAGGGTTAGGGTTAGGGTTAGGGTTAGGGTTATGGTTAGTTGGGTTTGGGTTATGGTTAGGGTTATTTTGGTAAAGGTTAGGCTTATGGTTAGTGTTAGGGCTAGTTGGTTTAGGGTTAGGGTTAGGGTTATTTGGTTTAGGGTTAGGTTTAGGGTCAGCGTTAGGGTTAGGGTTAGGGTTATTTGGGCTAGGGTTAGGGTTAGGGTTAGGGTTAGGGTTAGGGTTATGGTTAGTTGGGTTTGGGTTATGGTTAGGGTTATTTTGGTAAAGGTTAGGCTTATGGTTAGTGTTAGGGCTAGTTGGTTTAGGGTTAGGGTTAGGGTTATTTGGTTTAGGGTTAGGTTTAGGGTCAGGGTTAGGGTTAGGGTTAGGGTTAGGGTTATATGGGCTAGGGTTAGGGTTAGGGTTAGGGTTAGGGTTATGGTTAGTTGGGTTAGGGTTATGGTTAGGGTTATTTTGGTAAAGGTTAGGCTTATGGTTAGTGTTAGGGCTAGTTGGTTTAGGGTTAGTGTTATGGTTATTTGGTTTAGGGTTAGGTTTAGGGTCAGGGTTAGGGTTAGGGTTATTTGGGCTAGGGTTAGGGTTAGGGTTAGGGTTAGGGTTAGGGTTAGGGTTATGGTTAGTTGGGTTTGGGTTATGGTTAGGGTTATTTTGGTAAAGGTTAGGCTTATGGTTAGTGTTAGGGCTAGTTGGTTTAGGGTTAGGGTTAGGGTTATTTGGTTTAGTGTTATGTGTAGGGTCAGGTTTATGGTTAGGGTTAGGGTTATTTGCGCTAGGGTTAGGGTTAGGGTTAGGGTTAGGGTTAGGGTTAGGGTTAAGGTTATGGTTAGTTGGGTTTGGGTTATGATTAGGGTTATTTCGGTATAGGTTAGGCTTATGGTTAGTGTTAGGGCTAGTTGGTTTAGGGTTAGGGTTAGGGTTATTTGGTTTAGGGTTAGGTTTAGGGTCAGGGTTAGGGTTAGGGTTAGGGTTATTTGGGCTAGGGTTAGGGTTAGGGTTAGGGTTAGGGTTAGGGTTAGGGTTATGGTTAGTTGGGTTTGGTTTATGGTTAGGGTTATTTTGGTAAAGGTTAGGCTTATGGTTAGTGTTAGGGCTAGTTGGTTTAGGGTTAGGGTTAGGGTTATTTGGTTTAGGGTTAGGTTTAGGGTCAGGGTTAGGGTTAGGGTTAGGGTTATTTGGGCTAGGGTTAGGGTTAGGGTTAGGGTTAGGGTTATGTTTATGGTTAGTTGGGTTTGGGTTATGGTTAGGGTTATTTTGGTAAAGGTTAGGCTTATGGTTAGTGTTAGGGCTAGTTGGTTTAGGGTTAGGGTTAGGGTTATTTGGTTTAGGGTTAGGTTTAGGGTCAGGGTTAGGGTTAGGGTTAGGGTTATATGGGCTAGGGTTAGGGTTAGGGTTAGGGTTAGGGTTAGGGTTATGGTTAGTTGGGTTTGGGTTATGGTTAGGGTTATTTTGCTAAAGGTTAGGCTTATGGTTAGTGTTAGGGCTAGTTGGTTTAGGGTTAGGGTTAGGGTTATTTGGTTTAGGGTTAGGTTTAGGGTCAGGGTTAGGGTTAGGGTTAGGGTTATTTGGGCTAGGGTTAGGGTTAGGGTTAGGGTTAGGGTTAGGGTTAGGGTTAGGGTTAGGGTTATGGTTAGTTGGGTTTGGGTTATGGTTAGGGTTATTTTGGTAAAGGTTAGGCTTATGGTTAGTGTTAGGGCTAGTTGGTTTAGGGTTAGGGTTAGGGTTATTTGGTTTAGGGTTAGGTTTAGGGTCAGCGTTAGGGTTAGGGTTAGGGTTATTTGGGCTAGGGTTAGGGTTAGGGTTAGGGTTAGGGTTAGGGTTATGGTTAGTTGGGTTTGGGTTATGGTTAGGGTTATTTTGGTAAAGGTTAGGCTTATGGTTAGTGTTAGGGCTAGTTGGTTTAGGGTTAGGGTTAGGGTTATTTGGTTTAGGGTTAGGTTTAGGGTCAGGGTTAGGGTTAGGGTTAGGGTTAGGGTTATTTGGGCTAGGGTTAGGGTTAGGGTTAGGGTTATGGTTAGTTGGGTTTGGGTTATGGTTAGGGTTATTTCGGTAAAGGTTAGGCTTATGGTTAGTGTTAGGGCTAGTTGGTTTAGGGTTAGGGTTAGGGTTATTTGGTTTAGGGTTAGGTTTAGGGTCAGGGTTAGGGTTAGGGTTAGGGTTAGGGTTATATGGGCTAGGGTTAGGGTTAGGGTTAGGGTTAGGGTTAGGGTTAGGGTTAGGGTTAGGGTTAGGGTTATGGTTAGTTGGGTTTGGGTTATGGTTAGGGTTATTTTGGTAAAGGTTAGGCTTATGGTTAGTGTTAGGGCTAGTTGGTTTAGGGTTAGGGTTAGGGTTATTTGGTTTAGGGTTAGGTTTAGGGTCAGGGTTAGGGTTAGGGTTAGGGTTATATGGGCTAGGGTTAGGCTTAGGGTTAGGGTTAGGGTTAGGGTTAGGGTTATGGTTAGCTGGGTTTGGGTTATGGTTAGGGTTATTTTGCTAAAGGTTAGGCTTATGGTTAGTGTTAGGGCTAGTTGGTTTAGGGTTAGGGTTAGGGTTATTTGGTTTAGGGTTAGGTTTAGGGTCAGGGTTAGGGTTAGGGTTAGGGTTATTTGGGCTAGGGTTAGGGTTAGGGTTAGGGTTAGGGTTAGGGTTAGGGTTAGGGTTAGGGTTATGGTTAGTTGGGTTTGGGTTATGGTTAGGGTTATTTTGCTAAAGGTTAGGCTTATGGTTAGTGTTAGGGCTAGTTGGTTTAGGGTTAGGGTTAGGGTTATTTGGTTTAGGGTTAGGTTTAGGGTCAGGGTTAGGGTTAGGGTTATTTGGGCTAGGGTTAGGGTTAGGGTTAGGGTTAGGGTTAGGGTTATGGTTAGTTGGGTTTGGGTTATGGTTAGGGTTATTTTGGTAAAGGTTAGGCTTATGGTTAGTGTTAGGGCTAGTTGGTTTAGGGTTAGGGTTAGGGTTATTTGGTTTAGGGTTAGGTTTAGGGTCTGGGTTAGGGTTAGGGTTATTTGGGCTAGGGTTAGGGTTAGGGTTAGGGTTAGGGTTAGGGTTATGGTTAGTTGGGTTTGGTTTATGGTTAGGGTTATTTTGGTAAAGGTTAGGCTTATGGTTAGTGTTAGGGCTAGTTGGTTTAGGGTTAGGGTTAGGGTTATTTGGTTTAGGGTTAGGTTTAGGGTCAGGGTTAGGGTTAGGGTTAGGGTTATTTGGGCTAGGGTTAGGGTTAGGGTTAGGGTTAGGGTTAGGGTTAGGGTTAGGGTTAGGGTTAGGGTTATGGTTAGTTGGGTTTGGGTTATGGTTAGGGTTATTTTGGTAAAGGTTAGGCTTATGGTTAGTGTTAGGGCTAGTTGGTTTAGGGTTAGGGTTAGGGTTATTTGGTTTAGGGTTAGGTTTAGGGTCAGGGTTAGGGTTAGGGTCAGTGTTATATGGGCTAGGGTTAGGGTTAGGGTTAGGGTTAGGGTTAGGGTTATGGTTAGTTGGGTTTGGGTTATGGTTAGGGTTATTTTGCTAAAGGTTAGGCTTATGGTTATTGTTAGGGCTAGTTGGTTTAGGGTTAGGGTTAGGGTTATTTGGTTTAGGGTTAGGTTTAGGGTCAGGGTTAGGGTTAGGGTTAGGGTTATTTGGGCTAGGGTTAGGGTTAGGGTTAGGGTTAGGGTTAGGGTTAGGGTTATGGTTAGTTGGGTTTGGGTTATGGTTAGGGTTATTTTGGTAAAGGTTAGGCTTATGGTTAGTGTTAGGGCTAGTTGGTTTAGGGTTAGGGTTAGGGTTATTTGGTTTAGGGTTAGGTTTAGGGTCAGCGTTAGGGTTAGGGTTAGGGTTATTTGGGCTAGGGTTAGGGTTAGGGTTAGGGTTAGGGTTAGGGTTATGGTTAGTTGGGTTTGGGTTATGGTTAGGGTTATTTTGGTAAAGGTTAGGCTTATGGTTAGTGTTAGGGCTAGTTGGTTTAGGGTTAGGGTTAGGGTTATTTGGTTTAGGGTTAGGTTTAGGGTCAGGGTTAGGGTTAGGGTTAGGGTTAGGGTTATATGGGCTAGGGTTAGGGTTAGGGTTAGGGTTAGGGTTATGGTTAGTTGGGTTAGGGTTATGGTTAGGGTTATTTTGGTAAAGGTTAGGCTTATGGTTAGTGTTAGGGCTAGTTGGTTTAGGGTTAGTGTTATGGTTATTTGGTTTAGGGTTAGGTTTAGGGTCAGGGTTAGGGTTAGGGTTATTTGGGCTAGGGTTAGGGTTAGGGTTAGGGTTAGGGTTAGGGTTAAGGTTATGGTTAATTGGGTTTGGGTTATGGTTAGGGTTATTTTGGTAAAGGTTAGGCTTATGGTTAGTGTTAGGGCTAGTTGGTTTAGGGTTAGGGTTAGGGTTATTTGGTTTAGTGTTATGTGTAGGGTCAGGTTTATGGTTAGGGTTAGGGTTATTTGCGCTAGGGTTAGGGTTAGGGTTAGGGTTAGGGTTAGGGTTAGGGTTAAGGTTATGGTTAGTTGGGTTTGGGTTATGATTAGGGTTATTTCGGTATAGGTTAGGCTTATGGTTAGTGTTAGGGCTAGTTGGTTTAGGGTTAGGGTTAGGGTTATTTGGTTTAGGGTTAGGTTTAGGGTCAGGGTTAGGGTTAGGGTTAGGGTTATTTGGGCTAGGGTTAGGGTTAGGGTTAGGGTTAGGGTTAGGGTTAGGGTTATGGTTAGTTGGGTTTGGTTTATGGTTAGGGTTATTTTGGTAAAGGTTAGGCTTATGGTTAGTGTTAGGGCTAGTTGGTTTAGGGTTAGGGTTAGGGTTATTTGGTTTAGGGTTAGGTTTAGGGTCAGGGTTAGGGTTAGGGTTAGGGTTATTTGGGCTAGGGTTAGGGTTAGGGTTAGGGTTAGGGTTATGTTTATGGTTAGTTGGGTTTGGGTTATGGTTAGGGTTATTTTGGTAAAGGTTAGGCTTATGGTTAGTGTTAGGGCTAGTTGGTTTAGGGTTAGGGTTAGGGTTATTTGGTTTAGGGTTAGGTTTAGGGTCAGGGTTAGGGTTAGGGTTAGGGTTATATGGGCTAGGGTTAGGGTTAGGGTTAGGGTTAGGGTTAGGGTTATGGTTAGTTGGGTTTGGGTTATGGTTAGGGTTATTTTGCTAAAGGTTAGGCTTATGGTTAGTGTTAGGGCTAGTTGGTTTAGGGTTAGGGTTAGGGTTATTTGGTTTAGGGTTAGGTTTAGGGTCAGGGTTAGGGTTAGGGTTAGGGTTATTTGGGCTAGGGTTAGGGTTAGGGTTAGGGTTAGGGTTAGGGTTAGGGTTAGGGTTATGGTTAGTTGGGTTTGGGTTATGGTTAGGGTTATTTTGGTAAAGGTTAGGCTTATGGTTAGTGTTAGGGCTAGTTGGTTTAGGGTTAGGGTTAGGGTTATTTGGTTTAGGGTTAGGTTTAGGGTCAGCGTTAGGGTTAGGGTTAGGGTTATTTGGGCTAGGGTTAGGGTTAGGGTTAGGGTTAGGGTTAGGGTTATGGTTAGTTGGGTTTGGGTTATGGTTAGGGTTATTTTGCTAAAGGTTAGGCTTATGGTTAGTGTTAGGGCTAGTTGGTTTAGGGTTAGGGTTAGGGTTATTTGGTTTAGGGTTAGGTTTAGGGTCAGGGTTAGAGTTAGGGTTAGGGTTAGGGTTATTTGGGCTAGGGTTAGGGTTAGGGTTAGGGTTATGGTTAGTTGGGTTTGGGTTATGGTTAGGGTTATTTCGGTAAAGGTTAGGCTTATGGTTAGTGTTAGGGCTAGTTGGTTTAGGGTTAGGGTTAGGGTTATTTGGTTTAGGGTTAGGTTTAGGGTCAGGGTTAGGGTTAGGGTTAGGGTTAGGGTTATATGGGCTTGGGTTAGGGTTAGGGTTAGGGTTAGGGTTAGGGTTAGGGTTAGGGTTAGGGTTATGGTTAGTTGGGTTTGGGTTATGGTTAGGGTTATTTTGGTAAAGGTTAGGCTTATGGTTAGTGTTAGGGCTAGTTGGTTTAGGGTTAGGGTTAGGGTTATTTGGTTTAGGGTTAGGTTTAGGGTCAGGGTTAGGGTTAGGGTTAGGGTTATATGGGCTAGGGTTAGGCTTAGGGTTAGGGTTAGGGTTAGGGTTAGGGTTATGGTTAGCTGGGTTTGGGTTATGGTTAGGGTTATTTTGCTAAAGGTTAGGCTTATGGTTAGTGTTAGGGCTAGTTGGTTTAGGGTTAGGGTTAGGGTTATTTGGTTTAGGGTTAGGTTTAGGGTCAGGGTTAGGGTTAGGGTTAGGGTTATTTGGGCTAGGGTTAGGGTTAGGGTTAGGGTTAGGGTTAGGGTTAGGGTTAGGGTTAGGGTTATGGTTAGTTGGGTTTGGGTTATGGTTAGGGTTATTTTGCTAAAGGTTAGGCTTATGGTTAGTGTTAGGGCTAGTTGGTTTAGGGTTAGGGTTAGGGTTATTTGGTTTAGGGTTAGGTTTAGGGTCAGGGTTAGGGTTAGGGTTATTTGGGCTAGGGTTAGGGTTAGGGTTAGGGTTAGGGTTAGGGTTATGGTTAGTTGGGTTTGGTTTATGGTTAGGGTTATTTTGGTAAAGGTTAGGCTTATGGTTAGTGTTAGGGCTAGTTGGTTTAGGGTTAGGGTTAGGGTTATTTGGTTTAGGGTTAGGTTTAGGGTCAGGGTTAGGGTTAGGGTTATTTGGGCTAGGGTTAGGGTTAGGGTTAGGGTTAGGGTTATGGTTAGTTGGGTTTGGTTTATGGTTAGGGTTATTTTGGTAAAGGTTAGGCTTATGGTTAGTGTTAGGGCTAGTTGGTTTAGGGTTAGGGTTAGGGTTATTTGGTTTAGGGTTAGGTTTAGGGTCAGGGTTAGGGTTAGGGTTAGGGTTATTTGGGCTAGGGTTAGGGTTAGGGTTAGGGTTAGGGTTAGGGTTAGGGTTAGGGTTAGGGTTAGGGTTATGGTTAGTTGGGTTTGGGTTATGGTTAGGGTTATTTTGGTAAAGGTTAGGCTTATGGTTAGTGTTAGGGCTAGTTGGTTTAGGGTTAGGGTTAGGGTTATTTGGTTTAGGGTTAGGTTTAGGGTCAGGGTTAGGGTTAGGGTCAGTGTTATATGGGCTAGGGTTAGGGTTAGGGTTAGGGTTAGGGTTAGGGTTATGGTTAGTTGGGTTTGGGTTATGGTTAGGGTTATTTTGCTAAAGGTTAGGCTTATGGTTATTGTTAGGGCTAGTTGGTTTAGGGTTAGGGTTAGGGTTATTTGGTTTAGGGTTAGGTTTAGGGTCAGGGTTAGGGTTAGGGTTAGGGTTATTTGGGCTAGGGTTAGGGTTAGGGTTAGGGTTAGGGTTAGGGTTAGGGTTAGGGTTATGGTTAGTTGGGTTTGGGTTATGGTTAGGGTTATTTTGGTAAAGGTTAGGCTTATGGTTAGTGTTAGGGCTAGTTGGTTTAGGGTTAGGGTTAGGGTTATTTGGTTTAGGGTTAGGTTTAGGGTCAGCGTTAGGGTTAGGGTTAGGGTTATTTGGGCTAGGGTTAGGGTTAGGGTTAGGGTTAGGGTTAGGGTTAGGGTTATGGTTAGTTGGGTTTGGGTTATGGTTAGGGTTATTTTGGTAAAGGTTAGGCTTATGGTTAGTGTTAGGGCTAGTTGGTTTAGGGTTAGGGTTAGGGTTATTTGGTTTAGGGTTAGGTTTAGGGTCAGGGTTAGGGTTAGGGTTAGGGTTAGGGTTATATGGGCTAGGGTTAGGGTTAGGGTTAGGGTTAGGGTTATGGTTAGTTGGGTTAGGGTTATGGTTAGGGTTATTTTGGTAAAGGTTAGGCTTATGGTTAGTGTTAGGGCTAGTTGGTTTAGGGTTAGTGTTATGGTTATTTGGTTTAGGGTTAGGTTTAGGGTCAGGGTTAGGGTTAGGGTTATTTGGGCTAGGGTTAGGGTTAGGGTTAGGGTTAGGGTTAGGGTTAAGGTTATGGTTAGTTGGGTTTGGGTTATGGTTAGGGTTATTTTGGTAAAGGTTAGGCTTATGGTTAGTGTTAGGGCTAGTTGGTTTAGGGTTAGGGTTAGGGTTATTTGGTTTAGTGTTATGTGTAGGGTCAGGTTTATGGTTAGGGTTAGGGTTATTTGCGCTAGGGTTAGGGTTAGGGTTAGGGTTAGGGTTAGGGTTAGGGTTAAGGTTATGGTTAGTTGGGTTTGGGTTATGATTAGGGTTATTTCGGTATAGGTTAGGCTTATGGTTAGTGTTAGGGCTAGTTGGTTTAGGGTTAGGGTTAGGGTTATTTGGTTTAGGGTTAGGTTTAGGGTCAGGGTTAGGGTTAGGGTTAGGGTTATTTGGGCTAGGGTTAGGGTTAGGGTTAGGGTTAGGGTTATGTTTATGGTTAGTTGGGTTTGGGTTATGGTTAGGGTTATTTTGGTAAAGGTTAGGCTTATGGTTAGTGTTAGGGCTAGTTGGTTTAGGGTTAGGGTTAGGGTTATTTGGTTTAGGGTTAGGTTTAGGGTCAGGGTTAGGGTTAGGGTTAGGGTTATATGGGCTAGGGTTAGGGTTAGGGTTAGGGTTAGGGTTAGGGTTATGGTTAGTTGGGTTTGGGTTATGGTTAGGGTTATTTTGCTAAAGGTTAGGCTTATGGTTAGTGTTAGGGCTAGTTGGTTTAGGGTTAGGGTTAGGGTTATTTGGTTTAGGGTTAGGTTTAGGGTCAGGGTTAGGGTTAGGGTTAGGGTTATTTGGGCTAGGGTTAGGGTTAGGGTTAGGGTTAGGGTTAGGGTTAGGGTTAGGGTTATGGTTAGTTGGGTTTGGGTTATGGTTAGGGTTATTTTGGTAAAGGTTAGGCTTATGGTTAGTGTTAGGGCTAGTTGGTTTAGGGTTAGGGTTAGGGTTATTTGGTTTAGGGTTAGGTTTAGGGTCAGCGTTAGGGTTAGGGTTAGGGTTATTTGGGCTAGGGTTAGGGTTAGGGTTAGGGTTAGGGTTAGGGTTATGGTTAGTTGGGTTTGGGTTATGGTTAGGGTTATTTTGCTAAAGGTTAGGCTTATGGTTAGTGTTAGGGCTAGTTGGTTTAGGGTTAGGGTTAGGGTTATTTGGTTTAGGGTTAGGTTTAGGGTCAGGGTTAGGGTTAGGGTTAGGGTTAGGGTTATTTGGGCTAGGGTTAGGGTTAGGGTTAGGGTTATGGTTAGTTGGGTTTGGGTTATGGTTAGGGTTATTTCGGTAAAGGTTAGGCTTATGGTTAGTGTTAGGGCTAGTTGGTTTAGGGTTAGGGTTAGGGTTATTTGGTTTAGGGTTAGGTTTAGGGTCAGGGTTAGGGTTTGGGTTAGGGTTAGGGTTATATGGACTAGGGTTAGGGTTAGGGTTAGGGTTAGGGTTAGGGTTAGGGTTAGGGTTAGGGTTAGGGTTATGGTTAGTTGGGTTTGGGTTATGGTTAGGGTTATTTTGGTAAAGGTTAGGCTTATGGTTAGTGTTAGGGCTAGTTGGTTTAGGGTTAGGGTTAGGGTTATTTGGTTTAGGGTTAGGTTTAGGGTCAGGGTTAGGGTTAGGGTTAGGGTTATATGGGCTAGGGTTAGGCTTAGGGTTAGGGTTAGGGTTAGGGTTAGGGTTATGGTTAGCTGGGTTTGGGTTATGGTTAGGGTTATTTTGCTAAAGGTTAGGCTTATGGTTAGTGTTAGGGCTAGTTGGTTTAGGGTTAGGGTTAGGGTTATTTGGTTTAGGGTTAGGTTTAGGGTCAGGGTTAGGGTTAGGGTTAGGGTTATTTGGGCTAGGGTTAGGGTTAGGGTTAGGGTTAGGGTTAGGTTTATGGTTAGTTGGGTTTGGGTTATGGTTAGGGTTATTTTGGTAAAGGTTAGGCTTTTGGTTAGTGTTAGGGCTAGTTGGTTTAGGGTTAGGGTTAGGGTTATTTGGTTTAGGGTTAGGTTTAGTGTCAGTGTTAGGGTTAGGGTTAGGGTTATTTGGGCTAGGGTTAGGATTAGGGTTAGGGTTAGCGTTAGGGTTATGGTTAGTTGGGTTTGGGTTATGGTTAGGGTTATTTTGCTAAAGGTTAGGCTTATGGTTAGTGTTAGGGCTAGTTGGTTTAGGGTTAGGGTTAGGGTTATTTGGTTTAGGGTTAGGTTTAGGGTCAGGGTTAGGGTTAGGGTTAGGGTTATTTGGGCTAGGGTTAGGGTTAGGGTTAGGGTTAGGGTTAGGGTTAGGGTTAGTTGGGTTTTGGGTTATGGTTAGGGTTATTTTGGTAAAGGTTAGGCTTATGGTTAGTGTTAGGGCTAGTTGGTTTAGGGTTAGGGTTAGGGTTATTTGGTTTAGGGTTAGGTTTAGGCTCAGGGTTAGGGTTAGGGTTAGGGTTATTTGGGCTAGGGTTAGGGTTAGGGTTAGGGTTAGGGTTATGGTTAGTTGGGTTTGGGTTATGGTTAGGGTTATTTTGGTAAAGGTTAGGCTTATGGTTAGTGTTAGGGCTAGTTGGTTTAGGGTTAGGGTTAGGGTTATTTGGTTTAGGGTTAGGTTTAGGGTCAGGGTTAGGGTTAGGGTTAGGGTTATTTGGGCTAGGGTTAGGGTTAGGGTTAGGGTTAGGGTTAGGGTTAGGGTTATGGTTAGTTGGGTTTGGGTTATGGTTAGGGTTATTTTGGTAAAGGTTAGGCTTATGGTTAGTGTTAGGGCTAGTTGGTTTAGGGTTAGGGTTAGGGTTATTTGGTTTAGGGTTAGGTTTAGGGTCAGGGTTAGGGTTAGGGTTAGGGTTATATGGGCTAGGGTTAGGGTTAGGGTTAGGGTTAGGGTTAGGAGTTGTTAGGGTTATGGTTAGTTGGGTTTGGGTTATGGTTAGGGTTATTTTGGTAAAGGTTAGGCTTATGGTTAGTGTTAGGGCTAGTTGGTTTAGGGTTAGGGTTAGGGTTATTTGGTTTAGGGTTAGGTTTAGGGTCCGGGTTAGGGTTAGGGTTAGGGTTATTTGGGCTAGGGTTAGGGTTAGGGTTAGGGTTAGGGTTAGGGTTAGGGTTAGGGTTAGGGTTAGGGTTAGGGTTATGGTTAGTTGGGTTAGGGTTATGGTTAGGGTTATTTTGCTAAAGGTTAGGCTTATGGTTAGTGTTAGGGCTAGTTGGTTTAGGGTTAGGGTTAGGGTTATTTGGTTTAGGGTTAGGTTTAGGGTCAGGGTTAGGGTTAGGGTTAGGGTTATTTGGGCTAGGGTTAGGGTTAGGGTTAGGGTTAGGGTTAGGGTTAGGGTTAGGGTTAGGGTTAGGGTTAGGGTTATGGTTAGTTGGGTTTGGGTTATGGTTAGGGTTATTTTGGTAAAAGTTAGGGTTATGATTAGTGTTAGGGCTAGTTGGTTTAGGGTTAGGTTTAGGGTCAGGGTTAGGGTTAGGGTTATTTGGGCTAGGGTTAGGGTTAGGGTTAGGGTTAGGGTTAGGGTTAGGGTTAGGGTTATGGTTAGTTGGGTTTGGGTTATGGTTAGGGTTATTTTGGTAAAGGTTAGGCTTATGGTTAGTGTTAGGGCTAGTTGGTTTAGGGTTAGGGTTAGGGTTATTTGGTTTAGGGTTAGGTTTAGGGTCAGGGTTAGGGTTAGGGTTAGGGTTAGGGTTATTTGGGCTAGGGTTAGGGTTAGGGTTAGGGTTAGGGTTAGGGTTATGGTTAGTTGGGTTAGGGTTATGGTTAGGGTTATTTTGGTAAAGGTTAGGCTTATGGTTAGTGTTAGGGCTAGTTGGTTTAGGGTTAGGGTTAGGGGTATTTGGTTTAGGGTTAGGTTTAGGCTCAGGGTTAGGGTTAGGGTTAGGGTTATTTGGGCTAGGGTTAGGGTTAGGGTTAGGGTTAGGGTTATGGTTAGTTGGGTTTGGGTTATGGTTAGGGTTATTTTGGTAAAGGTTAGGCTTATGGTTAGTGTTAGGGCTAGTTGGTTTAGGGTTAGGGTTAGGGTTATTTGGTTTAGGGTTAGGTTTATGGTCAGGGTTAGGGTTAGGGTTAGGGTTATTTGGGCTAGGGTTAGAGTTAGGGTTAGGGTTAGGGTTAGGGTTAGGTTTAGGGTTATGGTTAGTTGGGTTTGGGTTATGGTTAGGGTTATTTTGGTAAAGGTTAGGCTTATGGTTAGTGTTAGGGCTAGTTGGTTTAGGGTTAGGGTTAGGGGTATTTGGTTTAGGGTTAGGTTTAGGCTCAGGGTTAGGGTTAGGGTTAGGGTTATTTGGGCTAGGGTTAGGGTTAGGGTTAGGGTTAGGGTTAGGGTTAGGGTTAGGGTTATGGTTAGTTGGGTTTGGGTTATGGTTAGGGTTATTTTGGTAAAGGTTAGGCTTATGGTTAGTGTTAGGGCTAGTTGGTTTAGGGTTAGGGTTAGGGTTATTTGGTTTAGGGTTAGGTTTAGGGTCAGGGTTAGGGTTAGGGTTAGGGTTATTTGGGCTAGGGTTAGGGTTAGGGTTAGGGTTAGGGTTAGGGTTAGGGTTAGGGTTAGGGTTAGGGTTATGGTTAGTTGGGTTTGGGTTATGGTTAGGGTTATTTTGGTAAAGGTTAGGCTTATGGTTAGTGTTAGGGCTAGTTGGTTTAGGGTTAGGGTTAGGGTTATTTGGTTTAGGGTTAGGTTTAGGGTCAGCGTTAGGGTTAGGGTTAGGGTTAGGGTTATATGGGCTAGGGTTAGGGTTAGGGTTAGGGTTAGGGTTAGGGTTAGGGTTAGGGTTAGGGTTATGGTTAGTTGGGGTTTGGGTTATGGTTAGGGTTATTTTGGTAAAGGTTAGGCTTATGGTTAGTGTTAGGGCTAGTTGGTTTAGGGTTAGGGTTAGGGTTATTTGGTTTAGGGTTAGGTTTAGGGTCAGGGTTAGGGTTAGGGTTAGGGTTATATGGGCTAGGGTTAGGCTTAGGGTTAGGGTTAGGGTTAGGGTTAGGGTTATGGTTAGCTGGGTTTGGGTTATGGTTAGGGTTATTTTGCTAAAGGTTAGGCTTATGGTTAGTGTTAGGGCTAGTTGGTTTAGGGTTAGGGTTAGGGTTATTTGGTTTAGGGTTAGGTTTAGGGTCAGGGTTAGGGTTAGGGTTAGGGTTATTTGGGCTAGGGTTAGGGTTAGGGTTAGGGTTAGGGTTAGGTTTATGGTTAGTTGGGTTTGGGTTATGGTTAGGGTTATTTTGGTAAAGGTTAGGCTTTTGGTTAGTGTTAGGGCTAGTTGGTTTAGGGTTAGGGTTAGGGTTATTTGGTTTAGGGTTAGGTTTAGTGTCAGTGTTAGGGTTAGGGTTAGGGTTATTTGGGCTAGGGTTAGGATTAGGGTTAGGGTTAGCGTTAGGGTTATGGTTAGTTGGGTTTGGGTTATGGTTAGGGTTATTTTGCTAAAGGTTAGGCTTATGGTTAGTGTTAGGGCTAGTTGGTTTAGGGTTAGGGTTAGGGTTATTTGGTTTAGGGTTAGGTTTAGGGTCAGGGTTAGGGTTAGGGTTAGGGTTATTTGGGCTAGGGTTAGGGTTAGGGTTAGGGTTAGGGTTAGGGTTAGGGTTAGGGTTAGGGTTAGGGTTATGGTTAGTTGGGTTTGGGTTATGGTTAGGGTTATTTTGGTAAAGGTTAGGCTTATGGTTAGTGTTAGGGCTAGTTGGTTTAGGGTTAGGGTTAGGGTTATTTGGTTTAGGGTTAGGTTTAGGGTCAGGGTTAGGGTTAGGGTTAGGGTTAGGGTTATTTGGGCTAGGGTTAGGGTTAGGATTAGGGTTAGGGTTATGGTAGTTGGGTTAGGGTTATGGTTAGGGTTATTTTGGTAAAGGTTAGGCTTATGGTTAGTGTTAGGGCTAGTTGGTTTAGGGTTAGGGTTAGGGTTATTTGGTTTAGGGTTAGGTTTAGGGTCAGGGTTAGGGTTAGGGTTAGGGTTATATGGGCTAGGGTTAGGGTTAGGGTTAGGGTTAGGGTTAGGGTTAGGGTTATGGTTAGTTGGGTTTGGTTATGGTTAGGGTTATTTTGGTAAAGGTTAGGCTTATGGTTAGTGTTAGGGCTAGTTGGTTTAGGGTTAGGGTTAGGGTTATTTGGTTTAGGGTTAGGTTTAGGGTCAGGGTTAGGGTTAGGGTTAGGGTTATTTGGGCTAGGGTTAGGGTTAGGGTTAGGGTTAGGGTTAGGGTTAGGGTTAGGGTTAGGGTTATGGTTAGTTGGGTTTGGGTTATGGTTAGGGTTATTTTGGTAAAAGTTAGGGTTATGATTAGTGTTAGAGCTAGTTGGTTTAGGGTTAGGTTTAGGGTCAGGGTTAGGGTTAGGGTTATTTGGGCTAGGGTTAGGGTTAGGGTTAGGGTTAGGGTTAGGGTTAGGGTTAGGGTTAGGGTTATGGTTAGTTGGGTTTGGGTTATGGTTAGGGTTATTTTGGTAAAGGTTAGGCTTATGGTTAGTGTTAGGGCTAGTTGGTTTAGGGTTAGGGTTAGGGTTATTTGGTTTAGGGTTAGGTTTAGGGTCAGGGTTAGGGTTAGGGTTAGGGTTAGGGTTATTTGGGCTAGGGTTAGGGTTAGGATTAGGGTTAGGGTTATGGTTAGTTGGGTTAGGGTTATGGTTAGGGTTATTTTGGTAAAGGTTAGGCTTATGGTTAGTGTTAGGGCTAGTTGGTTTAGGGTTAGGGTTAGGGGTATTTGGTTTAGGGTTAGGTTTAGGCTCAGGGTTAGGGTTAGGGTTAGGGTTATTTGGGCTAGGGTTAGGGTTAGGGTTAGGGTTAGGGTTATGGTTAGTTGGGTTTGGGTTATGGTTAGGGTTATTTTGGTAAAGGTTAGGCTTATGGTTAGTGTTAGGGCTAGTTGGTTTAGGGTTAGGGTTAGGGTTATTTGGTTTAGGGTTAGGTTTATGGTAAGGGTTAGGGTTAGGGTTAGGGTTATTTGGGCTAGGGTTAGAGTTAGGGTTAGGGTTAGGGTTAGGGTTAGGGTTATGGTTAGTTGGGTTTGGGTTATGGTTAGGGTTATTTTGGTAAAGGTTAGGCTTATGGTTAGTGTTAGGGCTAGTTGGTTTAGGGTTAGGGTTAGGGGTATTTGGTTTAGGGTTAGGTTTAGGCTCAGGGTTAGGGTTAGGGTTAGGGTTATTTGGGCTAGGGTTAGGGTTAGGGTTAGGGTTAGGGTTAGGGTTAGGGTTAGGGTTATGGTTAGTTGGGTTTGGGTTATGGTTAGGGTTATTTTGGTAAAGGTTAGGCTTATGGTTAGTGTTAGGGCTAGTTGGTTTAGGGTTAGGGTTAGGGTTATTTGGTTTAGGGTTAGGTTTAGGGTCAGGGTTAGGGTTAGGGTTAGGGTTATTTGGGCTAGGGTTAGGGTTAGGGTTAGGGTTAGGGTTAGGGTTAGGGTTAGGGTTAGGGTTATGGTTAGTTGGGTTAGGGTTATGATTAGGGTTATTTTGCTAAAGGTTAGGCTTATGGTTAGTGTTAGGGCTAGTTGGTTTAAGGTTAGGGTTAGGGTTATTTGGTTTAGGGTTAGGTTTAGGGTCAGGGTTAGGGTTAGGGTTAGGGTTATTTGGGCTAGGGTTAGGGTTAGGGTTAGGGTTAGGGTTAGGGTTAGGGTTAGGGTTAGGGTTAGGGTTAGGGTTAGGTTAGTGTTAGGGTTAGGGTTAGGTTTAGGGTTATGGTTAGTTGGGTTTGGGTTATGGTTAGGGTTATTTTGGTAAAAGTTAGGCTTATGGTTAGTGTTAGGGCTAGTTGGTTTAGGGTTAGGGTTAGGGGTATTTGGTTTAGGTTTAGGTTTAGGGTCAGGTTTAGGGTTAGGGTTAGGGTTATTTGGGCTAGGGTTAGGGTTAGGGTTAGGGTTAGGGTTAGGGTTAGGGTTAGGGTTAGGGTTATGGTTAGTTGGGTTTGGTTTATGGTTAGGGTTATTTTGGTAAAGGTTAGGCTTATGGTTAGTGTTAGGGCTAGTTGGTTTAGGGTTAGGGTTAGGGTTATTTGGTTTAGGGTTAGGTTTAGGGTCAGCGTTAGGGTA
>NW_028276508.1:720000-722086 GCF_052056855.1 Sturnus vulgaris | reverse complement strand
TTAACCCTAACCCTGACCCTAAACCTAACCCTAAACCAAATAACCCTAACCCTAACCCTAAACCAACTAGCCCTAACACTAACCATAAGCCTAACCTTTACCAAAATAACCCTAACCATAACCCAAACCCAACTAACCCTAACCCTAACCCTAACCCTAACCCCTAACCCTAGCCCAAATAACCCTAACCCTAACCCTAACCCTGACCCTAAACCTAAACCTAAACCAAATAACCCTAACCCTAACCCTAAACCAACTAGCCTAACACTAACCATAAGCCTAACCTTTACCAAAATAACCCTAACCATAACCCTAACCCAACTAACCCTAACCCTAACCCTAACCCTAACCCCCTAACCCTAACCCTAGCCCAAATAACCCTAACCCTAACCCTAACCCTGACCCTAAACCTAAACCTAACCAAATAACCCTAAACCTAACCCTAAACCAACTAACCCTAACACTAACCATAAGCCTAACCTTTACCAAAATAACCCTAACCATTACCCAAACCCAACTAACCATAACCCTAACCCTAACCCTAACCCTAACCCTAACCCTAACCCTAACCCTAGCCCAAATAACCCTAACCCTAACCCTAACCCTGACCCTAAACCTAACCCTAAACCAAATAACCCTAACCCTAACCCTAAACCAACTAGCCCTAACACTAACCATAAGCCTAACCTTTACCAAAATAACCCTAACCATAACCCAAACCCAACTAACCATAACCCTAACCCTAACCCTAACCCTAACCCTAACCCTAACCCTAGCCCAAATAACCCTAACCCTAACCCTAACCCTGACCCTAAACCTAACCCTAACCAAATAACCCTAACCCTAACCCTAAACCAACTAGCCTAACACTAACCATAAGCCTAACCTTTACCAAAATAACCCTAACCATAACCAAACCCAACTAACCATAACCCTAACCCTAACCTAACCCTAACCCTAACCCTAACCCTAACCCTAGCCAAAATAACCCTAACCCTAACCCTAACCCTGACCTAAACCTAACCCTAAACCAAATAACCCTAACCCTAACCCTAAACCAACTAGCCCTAACACTAACCATAAGCCTAACCTTTACCAAATAACCCTAACCATAACCCAAACCCAACTAACCCTAACCCTAACCCTAACCCTAACCCTAACCCTAACCTAGCCCAAATAACCCTAACCCTAACCCTAACCCTGACCCTAAACCTAAACCTAAACCAAATAACCCTAACCCTAACCCTAAACAACTAGCCTAACACTAACCATAAGCCTAACCTTTACCAAAATAACCCTAACCATAACCCTAACCCAACTAACCCTAACCCTAACCCTAACCCTAACCCTAACCCTAACCCTAACCCTAGCCCAAATAACCCTAACCCTAACCCTAACCCTGACCCTAAACCTAACCTAAACCAAATAACCCTAAACCTAACCCTAAACCAACTAACCCTAACACTAACCATAAGCCTAACCTTTACCAAAATAACCCTAACCATTACCCAAACCCAACTAACCATAACCCTAACCCTAACCCTAACCCTAACCCTAACCAGCCCAAATAACCCTAACCCTAACCCTAACCCTCACCCTAAACCTAACCCTAAACCAAATAACCCTAACCCTAACCCTAAACCAACTAGCCCTAACACTAACCATAAGCCTAACCTTTACCAAATAACCCTAACCATAACCCTAACCCAACTAACCCTAACCCTAACCCTAACCCTAACCCTAACCCTAACCCTAGCCCAAATAACCCTAACCCTAACCCTAACCCTGACCCTAAACCTAAACCTAAACCAAATAACCCTAACCCTAACCCTAAACCAACTAGCCCTAACACTAACCATAAGCCTAACCTTTACCAAAATAACCCTAACCATTACCCAAACCCAACTAAACATAACCCTAACCCTAACCCTAACCCTAACCCTAACCCTAACCCTAGCCCAAATAACCCTAACCCTAACCCTAACCCTGACCCTAAACCTAACCCTAAACCAAATAACCTAACCCTAACCCTAAACCAACTAGCCCTAACACTAACCATAAGCCTAACCTTTACCAAAATAACCCT
>NW_028276508.1:705000-707500 GCF_052056855.1 Sturnus vulgaris | reverse complement strand
AATAACCCTAACCCTAACCCTAAACCAACTAGCCCTAACACTAACCATAAGCCTAACCTTTACCAAAATAACCCTAACCATAACCCTAACCCAACTAACCCTAACCCTAACCCTAACCCTAACCCTAACCCTAACCCTAGCCCAAATAACCCTAACCCTAACCCTAACCCTGACCCTAAACCTAAACCTAAACCAAATAACCCTAACCCTAACCCTAAACCAACTAGCCCTAACACTAACCATAAGCCTAACCTTTACCAAAATAACCCTAACCATTACCCAAACCCAACTAAACATAACCCTAACCCTAACCCTAACCCTAACCCTAACCCTAACCCTAGCCCAAATAACCCTAACCCTAACCCTAACCCTGACCCTAAACCTAACCCTAAACCAAATAACCCTAACCCTAAACCAACTAGCCCTAACACTAACCATAAGCCTAACCTTTACCAAAATAACCCTAACCATAACCCAAACCCAACTAACCATAACCCTAACCCTAACCCTAACCCTAACCCTAACCCTACCCCAAATAACCCTAACCCTAACCCTAACCCTGACCCTAAACCTAACCCTAAACCAAATAACCCTAACCCTAACCCTAAACCAACTAGCCCTAACACTAACCATAAGCCTAACCTTTACCAAAATAACCCTAACCATAACCCAAACCCAACTAACCATAACCCTAACCCTAACCCTAACCCTAACCCTAACCCTAGCCCAAATAACCCTAACCCTAACCCTAACCCTGACCCTAAACCTAACCCTAAACCAAATAACCCTAACCCTAACCCTAAACCAACTAGCCCTAACACTAACCCTAAGCCTAACCTTTACCAAAATAACCCTAACCATAACCCTAACCCAACTAACCATAACCCTAACCCTAACCCTAACCCTAACCCTAACCCTAGCCCAAATAACCCTAACCCTAACCCTAACCCTGACCCTAAACCTAAACCTAAACCAAATAACCCTAACCCTAACCCTAAACCAACTAGCCCTAACACTAACCATAAGCCTAACCTTTACCAAAATAACCCTAACCGTAACCCTAACCCAACTAACCCTAACCCTAACCCTAACCCTAACCCTAACCCTAACCCTAGCCCAAATAACCCTAACCCTAACCCTAACCCTGACCCTAAACCTAAACCTAAACCAAATAACCCTAAACCTAACCCTAAACCAACTAACCCTAACACTAACCATAAGCCTAACCTTTACCAAAATAACCCTAACCATTACCCAAACCCAACTAACCATAACCCTAACCCTAACCCTAACCCTAACCCTAACCCTAACCCTAACCCTAACCCTAGCCCAAATAACCCTAACCCTAACCATAACCCTGACCGTAAACCTAAACCTAAACCAAATAACCCTAACCCTAACCCTAAACCAACTAGCCCTAACACTAACCATAAGCCTAACCTTTACCAAAATAACCCTAACCATTACCCAAACCCAACTAACCATAATCCTAACCCTAACCCTAACCCTAACCCTAACCCTAACCCTAACCCTAGCCCAAATAACCCTAACCCTAACCCTTACCCTGACCCTAAACCTAAACCTAAACCAAATAACCCTAACCCTAACCCTAAACCAACTAGCCCTAACACTAACCATAAGCCTAACCTTTACCAAAATAACCCTAACCATTACCCAAACCCAACTAACCATAACCCTAACCCTAACCCTAGCCCAAATAACCCTAACCCTAACCCTAACCCTGACCCTAAACCTAACCCTAAACCAAATAACCCTAACCCTAAACCAACTAGCCCTAACACTAACCATAAGCCTAACCTTTACCAAAATAACCCTAACCATAACCCTAACCCAACTAACCCTAACCCTAACCCTAACCCTAACCCTAACCCTAACCCTAACCCTAACCCTAGCCCAAATAACCCTAACCCTAACCCTAACCCTGACCCTAAACCTAACCCTAAACCAAATAACCCTAACCCTAACCCTAAACCAACTAGCCCTAACACTAACCATAAGCCTAACCTTTACCAAAATAACCCTAACCATAACCCTAACCCAACTAACCCTAACCCTAACCCTAACCCTAACCCTAACCCTAGCCCAAATAACCCTAACCCTAACCCTAACCCTGACCCTAAATCTAAACCTAAACCAAATAACCCTAACCCTAACCCTAAACCAACTAGCCCTAACACTAACCATAAGCCTAACCTTTACCAAAATAACCCTAACCATTACCCAAACCCAACTAAACATAATCCTAACCCTAACCCTAACCCTAACCCTAACCCTAGCCCAAATAACCCTAACCCTAACCCTAACCCTGACCCTAAACCTAACCCTAAACCAAATAACCCTAACCCTAACCCTAAACCAACTAGCCCTAACACTAACCATAAGCCTAACCTTTACCAAAATAACCCTAACCATAACCCTAACCCAACTAACCCTAACCCTAACCCTAACCCTAACCCTAACCCTAACCCTAGCCCAAATA
>NW_028276508.1:685000-695000 GCF_052056855.1 Sturnus vulgaris | reverse complement strand
TAACCCAAACCCTAACCCTAGCCCAAATAACCCTAACCCTAACCATAACCCTGACCCTAAACCTAAACCTAAACCAAATAACCCTAACCCTAACCCTAAACCAACTAGCCCTAACACTAACCATAAGCCTAACCTTTACCAAAATAACCCTAACCATTACCCAAACCCAACTAACCATAACCCTAACCCTAACCCTAACCCTAACCCTAACCCTAACCCTAACCCTAGCCCAAATAACCCTAACCCTAACCCTAACCCTGACCCTAAACCTAACCCTAAACCAAATAACCCTAACCCTAACCCTAAACCAACTAGCCCTAACACTAACCATAAGCCTAACCTTTACCAAAATAACCCTAACCATAACCCAAACCCAACTAACCATAACCCTAACCCTAACCCTAACCCTAACCCTAACCCTAGCCCAAATAACCCTAACCCTAACCCTAACCCTGACCCTAAACCTAAACCTAAACCAAATAACCCTAACCCTAACCCTAAACCAACTAGCCCTAACACTAATCATAAGCCTAACCTTTACCAAAATAACCCTAACCATAACCCAAACCCAACTAACCATAACCCTAACCCTAACCCTAACCCTAACCCTAACCCTAACCCTAACCCTAACCCTAACCCTAGCCCAAATAACCCTAACCCTAACCCTAACCCTGACCCTAAACCTAACCCTAAACCAAATAACCCTAACCCTAACCCTAAACCAACTAGCCCTAACACTAACCATAAGCCTAACCTTTACCAAAATAACCCTAACCATAACCCAAACCCAACTAACCATAACCCTAACCCTAACCCTAACCCTAACCCTAACCCTAACCCTAACCCTAGCCCAAATAACACTAACCCTAACCCTAACCCTGACCCTAAACCTAAACCTAAACCAAATAACCCTAACCCTAACCCTAAACCAACTAGCCATAACACTAACCATAAGCCTAACCTTTACCAAAATAACCCTAACCATAACCCAAACCCAACTAACCATAACCCTAACCCTAACCCTAACCCTAACCCTAACCCTAGCCCAAATAACCCTAACCCTAACCCTAACCCTGACCCTAAACCTAACCCTAAACCAAATAACCCTAACCCTAACCCTAAACCAACTAGCCCTAACACTAACCATAAGCCTAACCTTTACCAAAATAACCCTAACCATAACCCTAACCCAACTAACCCTAACCCTAACCCTAACCCTAACCCTAACCCTAACCCTAGCCCAAATAACCCTAACCCTAACCCTAACCCTGACCCTAAACCTAAACCTAAACCAAATAACCCTAACCCTAACCCTAAACCAACTAGCCCTAACACTAACCATAAGCCTAACCTTTACCAAAATAACCCTAACCATTACCCAAACCCAACTAAACATAACCCTAACCCTAACCCTAACCCTAACCCTAACCCTAACCCTAGCCCAAATAACCCTAACCCTAACCCTAACCCTGACCCTAAACCTAACCCTAAACCAAATAACCCTAACCCTAACCCTAAACCAACTAGCCCTAACACTAACCATAAGCCTAACCTTTACCAAAATAACCCTAACCATAACCCAAACCCAACTAACCATAACCCTAACCCTAACCCTAACCCTAACCCTAACCCTAACCCTATCCCAAATAACCCTAACCCTAACCCTAACCCTGACCCTAAACCTAACCCTAAACCAAATAACCCTAACCCTAACCCTAAACCAACTAGCCCTAACACTAACCATAAGCCTAACCTTTACCAAAATAACCCTAACCATAACCCAAACCCAACTAACCATAACCCTAACCCTAACCCTAACCCTAACCCTAACCCTAGCCCAAATAACCCTAACCCTAACCCTAACCCTGACCCTAAACCTAAACCTAAACCAAATAACTCTAACCCTAACCCTAAACCAACTAGCCCTAACACTAACCATAAGCCTAACCTTTACCAAAATAACCCTAACCATTACCCAAACCCAACTAACCATAACCCTAACCCTAACCCTAACCCTAACCCTAACCCTAACCCTAGCCCAAATAACCCTAACCCTAACCCTAACCCTGACCCTAAACCTAAACCTAAACCAAATAACCCTAACCCTAACCCTAAACCAACTAGCCCTAACACTAACCATAAGCCTAACCTTTACCAAAATAACCCTAACCATAACCCAAACCCAACTAACCATAACCCTAACCCTAACCCTAACCCTAACCCTAACCCTACCCCAAATAACCCTAACCCTAACCCTAACCCTGACCCTAAACCTAACCCTAAACCAAATAACCCTAACCCTAACCCTAAACCAACTAGCCCTAACACTAACCATAAGCCTAACCTTTACCAAAATAACCCTAACCATAACCCAATCCCAACTAACCATAACCCTAACCCCAAGCCTAACCCTAACCCTAACCCTAGCCCAAATAACCCTAACCCTAACCCTAACCCTGACCCTAAACCTAACCCTAAACCAAATAACCCTAACCCTAACCCTAAACCAACTAGCCCTAACACTAACCCTAAGCCTAACCTTTACCAAAATAACCCTAACCATAACCCTAACCCAACTAACCATAACCCTAACCCTAACCCTAACCCTAACCCTAACCCTAACCCTAGCCCAAATAACCTTAACCCTAACCCTAACCCTGACCCTAAACCTAAACCTAAACCAAATAACCCTAACCCTAACCCTAAACCAACTCGCCCTAACACTAACCATAAGCCTAACCTTTACCAAAATAACCCTAACCATAACCCTAACCCAACTAACCCTAACCCTAACCCTAACCCTAACCCTAACCCTAGCCCAAATAACCCTAACCCTAACCCTAACCCTAACCCTAAACCTAAACCTAAACCAAATAACCCTAACCCTAACCCTAAACCAACTAGCCCTAACACTAACCATAAGCCTAACCTTTACCAAAATAACCCTAACCATTACCCAAACCCAACTAACCATAACCCTAACCCTAACCCTAACCCTAACCCTAACCCTAACCCTAGCCCAAATAACCCTAACCCTAACCATAACCCTGACCCTAAACCTAAACCTAAACCAAATAACCCTAACCCTAACCCTAAACCAACTAGCCCTAACACTAACCATAAGCCTAACCTTTACCAAAATAACCCTAACCATTACCCAAACCCAACTAACCATAACCCTAACCCTAACCCTAACCCTAACCCTAACCCTAGCCCAAATAACCCTAACCCTAACCCTAACCCTGACCCTAAACCTAACCCTAAACCAAATAACCCTAACCCTAACCCTAAACCAACTAGCCCTAACACTAACCATAAGCCTAACCTTTACCAAAATAACCCTAACCATAACCCAAACCCAACTAACCATAACCCTAACCCTAACCCTAACCCTAACCCTAACCCTAACCCTAACCCTAACCCTAGCCCAAATAACCCTAACCCTAACCCTAACCCTGACCCTAAACCTAACCCTAAACCAAATAACCCTAACCCTAACCCTAAACCAACTAGCCCTAACACTAATCATAAGCCTAACCTTTACCAAAATAACCCTAACCATAACCCAAACCCAACTAACCATAACCCTAACCCTAACCCTAACCCTAACCCTAACCCTAACCCTAACCCTAACCCTAACCCTAACCCTAGCCCAAATAACCCTAACCCTAACCCTAACCCTGACCCTAAACCTAAACCTAAACCAAATAACCCTAACCCTAACCCTAAACCAACTAGCCCTAACACTAACCATAAGCCTAACCTTTACCAAAATAACCCTAACCATTACCCAAACCCAACTAACCATAACCCTAACCCTAACCCTAACCCTAACCCTAACCCTAACCCTAACCCTAACCCTAACCCTAACCCTAGCCCAAATAACCCTAACCCTAACCCTAACCCTGACCCTAAACCTAAACCTAAACCAAATAACCCTAACCCTAAACCAACTAGCCCTAACACTAACCATAAGCCTAACCTTTACCAAAATAACCCTAACCATAACCCTAACCCAACTAACCCTAACCCTAACCCTAACCCTAACCCTAACCCTAACCCTAGCCCAAATAACCCTAACCCTAACCCTAACCCTGACCCTAAACCTAACCCTAAACCAAATAACCCTAACCCTAAACCAACTAGCCCTAACACTAACCATAAGCCTAACCTTTACCAAAATAACCCTAACCATAACCCAAACCCAACTAACCATAACCCTAACCCTAACCCTAACCCTAACCCTAACCCTAACCCTAACCCTAACCCTAACCCTAGCCCAAATAACCCTAACCCTAACCCTAACCCTGACCCTAAACCTAAACCTAAACCAAATAACCCTAACCCTAAACCAACTAGCCCTAACACTAACCATAAGCCTAACCTTTACCAAAATAACCCTAACCATAACCCTAACCCAACTAACCCTAACCCTAACCCTAACCCTAACCCTAACCCTAACCCTAACCCTAGCCCAAATAACCCTAACCCTAACCCTAACCCTGACCCTAAACCTAACCCTAAACCAAATAACCCTAACCCTAACCCTAAACCAACTAGCCCTAACACTAACCATAAGCCTAACCTTTACCAAAATAACCCTAACCATAACCCTAACCCAACTAACCCTAACCCTAACCCTAACCCTAACCCTAACCCTAGCCCAAATAACCCTAACCCTAACCCTAACCCTGACCCTAAATCTAAACCTAAACCAAATAACCCTAACCCTAACCCTAAACCAACTAGCCCTAACACTAACCATAAGCCTAACCTTTACCAAAATAACCCTAACCATTACCCAAACCCAACTAAACATAACCCTAACCCTAACCCTAACCCTAACCCTAACCCTAGCCCAAATAACCCTAACCCTAACCCTAACCCTGACCCTAAACCTAACCCTAAACCAAATAACCCTAACCCTAACCCTAAACCAACTAGCCCTAACACTAACCATAAGCCTAACCTTTACCAAAATAACCCTAACCATAACCCTAACCCAACTAACGCTAACCCTAACCCTAACCCTACCCCAAATAACCCTAACCCTAACCCTAACCCTAGCCCAAATAACCCTAACCCTAACCCTAACCCTAACCCTAAACCTAAACCTAAACCAAATAACCCTAACCCTAACCCTAAACCAACTAGCCCTAACACTAACCATAAGCCTAACCTTTACCAAAATAACCCTAACCATAACCCTAACCCAACTAACCCTAACCCTAACCCTAACCCTAACCCTAACCCTAACCCTAACCCTAGCCCAAATAACCCTAACCCTAACCCTAACCCTGACCCTAAACCTAACCCTAAACCAAATAACCCTAACCCTAACCCTAAACCAACTAGCCCTAACACTAACCATAAGCCTAACCTTTACCAAAATAACCCTAACCATTACCCAAACCCAACTAACCATAACCCTAACCCTAACCCTAACCCTAACCCTAACCCTAGCCCAAATAACCCTAACCCTAAGCCTAACCCTGACCCTAAACCTAACCCTAAACCAAATAACCCTAACCCTAACCCTAAACCAACTAGCCCTAACACTAACCATAAGCCTAACCTTTACCAAAATAACCCTAACCATAACCCAAACCCAACTAACCATAACCCTAACCCTAACCCTAACCCTAACCCTAACCCTAGCCCAAATAACCCTAAACCTAACCCTAACCCTGACCCTAAACCTAACCCTAAACCAAATAACCCTAACCCTAACCCTAAACCAACTAGCCCTAACACTAACCATAAGCCTAACCTTTACCAAAATAACCCTAACCATAACCCAAACCCAACTAACCATAACCCTAACCCTAACCCTAACCCTAACCCTAACCCTAACCCTAACCCTAACCCTAACCCTAACCCTAGCCCAAATAACCCTAAACCCTAACCCTAACCCTGACCCTAAACCTAACCCTAAACCAACTAGCCCTAACACTAACCATAAGCCTAACCTTTACCAAAATAACCCTAACCATTACCCAAACCCAACTAACCATAACCCTAACCCTAACCCTAACCCTAACCCTAACCCTAGCCCAAATAACCCTAACCCTAACCCTAACCCTGACCCTAAACCTAACCCTAAACCAAATAACCCTAACCCTAACCCTAAACCAACTAGCCCTAACACTAATCATAAGACTAACCTTTACCAAAATAACCCTAACCATAACCCAAACCCAACTAACCCTAACCCTAACCCTAACCATAACCCTAACCCTAACCCTAACCCTACCCCAAATAACCCTAACCCTAACCCTAACCCTGACCCTAAACCTAACCCTAAACCAAATAACCCTAACCCTAACCCTAAACCAACTAGCCCTAACACTAACCATAAGCCTAACCTTTACCAAAATAACCCTAACCATTACCCAAACCCAACTAACCATAACCCTAACCCTAACCCTAACCCTAACCCTAACCCTAACCCTAACCCTAGCCCAAATAACCCTAACCCTAACCCTAACCCTGACCCTAAACCTAAACCTAAACCAAATAACCCTAACCCTAAACCAACTAGCCCTAACACTAACCATAAGCCTAACCTTTACCAAAATAACCCTAACCATTACCCAAACCCAACTAACCATAACCCTAACCCTAACCCTAACCCTAACCCTAACCCTAGCCCAAATAACCCTAACCCTAACCCTAACCCTGACCCTAAACCTAACCCTAAACCAAATAACCCTAACCCTAACCCTAAACCAACTAGCCCTAACACTAACCATAAGCCTAACCTTTACCAAAATAACCCTAACCATAACCCAAACCCAACTAACCATAACCCTAACCCTAACCCTAACCCTAACCCTAGCCCAAATAACCCTAACCCTAACCCTAACCCTGACCCTAAACCTAACCCTAAACCAAATAACCCTAACCCTAACCCTAACCCTAACCCTAACCCTAACCATAAGCCTAACCTTTACCAAAATAACCCTAACCATAACCCAAACCCAACTAACCATAACCCTAACCCTAACCCTAACCCTAACCCTAACCCTAACCCTAACCCTAACCCTAACCCTAACCCTAGCCCAAATAACCCTAAACCCTAACCCTAACCCTGACCCTAAACCTAACCCTAAACCAACTAGCCCTAACACTAACCATAAGCCTAACCTTTACCAAAATAACCCTAACCATAACCCTAACACAACTAACCCTAACCCTAACCCTAACCCTAACCCTAACCCTAGCCCAAATAACCCTAACCCTAACCCTAACCCTGACCCTAAACCTAACCCTAAACCAAATAACCCTAACCCTAACCCTAAACCAACTAGCCCTAACACTAACCATAAGCCTAACCTTTACCAAAATAACCCTAACCATAACCCTAACCCAACTAACCCTAACCCTAACCCTAACCCTAACCCTAACCCTAACCCTAACCCTAACCCTAACCCTAACCCTAACCCCAAACCTAACCCTAAACCAAATAACCCTAACCCTAACCCTAAACCAACTAGCCCTAACACTAACCATAAGCCTAACCTTTACCAAAATAACCCTAACCATAACCCTAACCCAACTAACCATAACCCTAACCCTAACCCTAACCCTAACCCTAACCCTAACCCTAGCCCAAATAACCCTAACCCTAACCCTAACCCTGACCCTAAACCTAAACCTAAACCAAATAACCCTAACCCTAACCATAAACCAACTAGCCCTAACACTAACCATAAGCCTAACCTTTACCAAAATAACCCTAACCATAACCCTAACCCAACTAATCATAACCCCAACCCTAACCCTAACCCTAACCCTAACCCTAGCCAAAATAACCCTAACCCTAACCCTAACCCTGACCCTAAACCTAACCCTAAACCAAATAACCCTAACCCTAACCCTAAACCAACTAGCCCTAACACTAACCATTAGCCTAACCTTTACCAAAATAACCCTAACCATAACCCAAACCCAACTAACGCTAACCCTAACCCTAACCCTAACCCTAACCCTAACCCTAGCCCAAATAACCCTAACCCTAACCCTAACCCTGAGCCTAAACCTAACCCTAAACCAAATAACCCTAACCCTAACCCTAAACCAACTAGCCCTAACACTAACCATAAGCCTAACCTTTACCAAAATAACCCTAACCATAACCCAAACCCAACTAACCATAACCCTAACCCTAACCCTAACCCTAACCCTAACCCTACCCCAAATAACCCTAACCCTAACCCTAACCCTGACCCTAAACCTAACCCTAAACCAAATAACCCTAACCCTAACCCTAAACCAACTAGCCCTAACACTAACCATAAGCCTAACCTTTACCAAAATAACCCTAACCATAACCCAAACCCAACTAAACATAACCCTAACCCTAAGCCTAACCCTAACCCTAACCCTAGCCCAAATAACCCTAACCCTAACCCTAACCCTGACCCTAAACCTAACCCTAAACCAAATAACCCTAACCCTAACCCTAAACCAACTAGCCCTAACACTAACCCTAAGCCTAACCTTTACCAAAATAACCCTAACCATAACCCTAACCCAACTAACCCTAACCCTAACCCTAACCCTAACCCTAACCCTAACCCTAGCCCAAATAACCCTAACCCTAACCCTAACCCTGACCCTAAACCTAAACCTAAACCAAATAACCCTAACCCTAACCCTAAACCAACTAGCCCTAACACTAACCATAAGCCTAACCTTTACCAAAATAGCCCTAACCATAACCCTAACCCAACTAACCCTAACCCTAACCCTAACCCTAACCCTAACCCTAACCCTAGCCCAAATAACCCTAACCCTAACCGTAACCCTAACCCTAAACCTAAACCTAAACCAAATAACCCTAACCCTAACCCTAAACCAACTAGCCCTAACACTAACCATAAGCCTAACCTTTACCAAAATAACCCTAACCATTACCCAAACCCAACTAACCATAACCCTAACCCTAACCCTAACCCTAACCCTAACCCTAACCCTAACCCTAGCCCAAATAACCCTAACCCTAACCATAACCCTGACCCTAAACCTAAACCTAAACCAAATAACCCTAACCCTAACCCTAAACCAACTAGCCCTAACACTAACCATAAGCCTAACCTTTACCAAAATAACCCTAACCATAACCCTAACCCAACTAACGCTAACCCTAACCCTAACCCTAACCCTAACCCTAACCCTAGCCCAAATAACCCTAACCCTAACCCTAACCCTAACCCTAAACCTAAACCTAAACCAAATAACCCTAACCCTAACCCTAAACCAACTAGCCCTAACACTAACCATAAGCCTAACCTTTACCAAAATAACCCTAACCATAACCCTAACCCAACTAACCCTAACCCTAACCCTAACCCTAACCCTAACCCTAACCCTAACCCTAACCCTAGCCCAAATAACCCTAACCCTAACCCTAACCCTGACCCTAAACCTAACCCTAAACCAAATAACCCTAACCCTAACCCTAAACCAACTAGCCCTAACACTAACCATAAGCCTAACCTTTACCAAAATAACCCAAACCATTACCCAAACCCAACTAACCATAACCCTAACCCTAACCCTAACCCTAACCCTAACCCTAACCCTAGCCCAAATAACCCTAACCCTAACCCTAACCCTGACCCTAAACCTAACCCTAAACCAAATAACCCTAACCCTAACCCTAAACCAACTAGCCCTAACACTAACCATAAGCCTAACCTTTACCAAAATAACCCTAACCATAACCCAAACCCAACTAACCATAACCCTAACCCTAACCCTAACCCTAACCCTAACCCTAGCCCAAATAACCCTAAACCGAACCCTAACCCTGACCCTAAACCTAACCCTAAACCAAATAACCCTAACCCTAACCCTAAACCAACTAGCCCTAACACTAACCATAAGCCTAACCTTTACCAAAATAACCCTAACCATAACCCAAACCCAACTAACCATAACCCTAACCCTAACCCTAACCCTAACCCTAACCCTAACCCTAACCCTAACCCTAGCC
>NW_028276508.1:672500-680000 GCF_052056855.1 Sturnus vulgaris | reverse complement strand
TAGCCCAAATAACCCTAACCCTAACCCTAACCCTGACCCTAAACCTAACCCTAAACCAAATAACCCTAACCCTAAACCAACTAGCCCTAACACTAACCATAAGCCTAACCTTTACCAAAATAACCCTAACCATTACCCAAACCCAACTAACCATAACCCTAACCCTAACCCTAACCCTAACCCTAACCCTAACCCTAACCCTAGCCCAAATAACCCTAACCCTAACCCTAACCCTGACCCTAAACCTAAACCTAAACCAAATAACCCTAACCCTAAACCAACTAGCCCTAACACTAACCATAAGCCTAACCTTTACCAAAATAACCCTAACCATAACCCTAACCCAACTAACCCTAACCCTAACCCTAACCCTAACCCTAACCCTAACCCTAACCCTAGCCCAAATAACCCTAACCCTAACCCTAACCCTGACCCTAAACCTAACCCTAAACCAAATAACCCTAACCCTAACCCTAAACCAACTAGCCCTAACACTAACCATAAGCCTAACCTTTACCAAAATAACCCTAACCATAACCCTAACCCAACTAACCCTAACCCTAACCCTAACCCTAACCCTAACCCTAGCCCAAATAACCCTAACCCTAACCCTAACCCTAACCCTGACCCTAAATCTAAACCTAAACCAAATAACCCTAACCCTAACCCTAAACCAACTAGCCCTAACACTAACCATAAGCCTAACCTTTACCAAAATAACCCTAACCATTACCCAAACCCAACTAAACATAACCCTAACCCTAACCCTAACCCTAACCCTAACCCTAGCCCAAATAACCCTAACCCTAACCCTAACCCTGACCCTAAACCTAACCCTAAACCAAATAACCCTAACCCTAACCCTAAACCAACTAGCCCTAACACTAACCATAAGCCTAACCTTTACCAAAATAACCCTAACCATAACCCTAACCCAACTAACGCTAACCCTAACCCTAACCCTAACCCTAACCCTAACCCTAACCCTAGCCCAAATAACCCTAACCCTAACCCTAACCCTAACCCTAAACCTAAACCTAAACCAAATAACCCTAACCCTAACCCTAAACCAACTAGCCCTAACACTAACCATAAGCCTAACCTTTACCAAAATAACCCTAACCATAACCCTAACCCAACTAACCCTAACCCTAACCCTAACCCTAACCCTAACCCTAGCCCAAATAACCCTAACCCTAACCCTAACCCTGACCCTAAACCTAACCCTAAACCAAATAACCCTAACCCTAAACCAACTAGCCCTAACACTAACCATAAGCCTAACCTTTACCAAAATAACCCTAACCATTACCCAAACCCAACTAACCATAACCCTAACCCTAACCCTAACCCTAACCCTAACCCTAACCCTAACCCTAGCCCAAATAACCCTAACCCTAACCCTAACCCTGACCCTAAACCTAAACCTAAACCAAATAACCCTAACCCTAAACCAACTAGCCCTAACACTAACCATAAGCCTAACCTTTACCAAAATAACCCTAACCATAACCCTAACCCAACTAACCCTAACCCTAACCCTAACCCTAACCCTAACCCTAACCCTAACCCTAGCCCAAATAACCCTAACCCTAACCCTAACCCTGACCCTAAACCTAACCCTAAACCAAATAACCCTAACCCTAAACCAACTAGCCCTAACACTAACCATAAGCCTAACCTTTACCAAAATAACCCTAACCATTACCCAAACCCAACTAACCATAACCCTAACCCTAACCCTAACCCTAACCCTAACCCTAACCCTAACCCTAGCCCAAATAACCCTAACCCTAACCCTAACCCTGACCCTAAACCTAAACCTAAACCAAATAACCCTAACCCTAAACCAACTAGCCCTAACACTAACCATAAGCCTAACCTTTACCAAAATAACCCTAACCATAACCCTAACCCAACTAACCCTAACCCTAACCCTAACCCTAACCCTAACCCTAACCCTAACCCTAGCCCAAATAACCCTAACCCTAACCCTAACCCTGACCCTAAACCTAACCCTAAACCAAATAACCCTAACCCTAACCCTAAACCAACTAGCCCTAACACTAACCATAAGCCTAACCTTTACCAAAATAACCCTAACCATAACCCTAACCCAACTAACCCTAACCCTAACCCTAACCCTAACCCTAACCCTAGCCCAAATAACCCTAACCCTAACCCTAACCCTAACCCTGACCCTAAATCTAAACCTAAACCAAATAACCCTAACCCTAACCCTAAACCAACTAGCCCTAACACTAACCATAAGCCTAACCTTTACCAAAATAACCCTAACCATTACCCAAACCCAACTAAACATAACCCTAACCCTAACCCTAACCCTAACCCTAACCCTAGCCCAAATAACCCTAACCCTAACCCTAACCCTGACCCTAAACCTAACCCTAAACCAAATAACCCTAACCCTAACCCTAAACCAACTAGCCCTAACACTAACCATAAGCCTAACCTTTACCAAAATAACCCTAACCATAACCCTAACCCAACTAACGCTAACCCTAACCCTAACCCTAACCCTAACCCTAACCCTAACCCTAGCCCAAATAACCCTAACCCTAACCCTAACCCTAACCCTAAACCTAAACCTAAACCAAATAACCCTAACCCTAACCCTAAACCAACTAGCCCTAACACTAACCATAAGCCTAACCTTTACCAAAATAACCCTAACCATAACCCTAACCCAACTAACCCTAACCCTAACCCTAACCCTAACCCTAACCCTAACCCTAACCCTAACCCTAACCCTAGCCCAAATAACCCTAACCCTAACCCTAACCCTGACCCTAAACCTAACCCTAAACCAAATAACCCTAACCCTAACCCTAAACCAACTAGCCCTAACACTAACCATAAGCCTAACCTTTACCAAAATAACCCTAACCATTACCCAAACCCAACTAACCATAACCCTAACCCTAACCCTAACCCTAACCCTAGCCCAAATAACCCTAACCCTAACCCTAACCCTGACCCTAAACCTAACCCTAAACCAAATAACCCTAACCCTAACCCTAAACCAACTAGCCCTAACACTAACCATAAGCCTAACCTTTACCAAAATAACCCTAACCATAACCCAAACCCAACTAACCATAACCCTAACCCTAACCCTAACCCTAACCCTAACCCTAGCCCAAATAACCCTAAACCTAACCCTAACCCTGACCCTAAACCTAACCCTAAACCAAATAACCCTAACCCTAACCCTAAACCAACTAGCCCTAACACTAACCATAAGCCTAACCTTTACCAAAATAACCCTAACCATAACCCAAACCCAACTAACCATAACCCTAACCCTAACCCTAACCCTAACCCTAACCCTAACCCTAACCCTAACCCTAACCCTAACCCTAGCCCAAATAACCCTAAACCCTAACCCTAACCCTGACCCTAAACCTAACCCTAAACCAACTAGCCCTAACACTAACCATAAGCCTAACCTTTACCAAAATAACCCTAACCATTACCCAAACCCAACTAACCATAACCCTAACCCTAACCCTAACCCTAACCCTAACCCTAGCCCAAATAACCCTAACCCTAACCCTAACCCTGACCCTAAACCTAACCCTAAACCAAATAACCCTAACCCTAACCCTAAACCAACTAGCCCTAACACTAATCATAAGACTAACCTTTACCAAAATAACCCTAACCATAACCCAAACCCAACTAACCCTAACCCTAACCCTAACCCTAACCCTAACCCTAACCCTAACCCTAACCCTACCCCAAATAACCCTAACCCTAACCCTGACCCTAAACCTAACCCTAAACCAAATAACCCTAACCCTAACCCTAAACCAACTAGCCCTAACACTAACCATAAGCCTAACCTTTACCAAAATAACCCTAACCATTACCCAAACCCAACTAACCATAACCCTAACCCTAACCCTAACCCTAACCCTAACCCTAACCCTAACCCTAGCCCAAATAACCCTAACCCTAACCCTAACCCTGACCCTAAACCTAAACCTAAACCAAATAACCCTAACCCTAACCCTAAACCAACTAGCCCTAACACTAACCATAAGCCTAACCTTTACCAAAATAACCCTAACCATAACCCAAACCCAACTAACCATAACCCTAACCCTAACCCTAACCCTAACCCTAACCCTACCCCAAATAACCCTAACCCTAACCCTAACCCTGACCCTAAACCTAACCCTAAACCAAATAACCCTAACCCTAACCCTAAACCAACTAGCCCTAACACTAACCATAAGCCTAACCTTTACCAAAATAACCCTAACCATAACCCAATCCCAACTAACCATAACCCTAACCCCAAGCCTAACCCTAACCCTAACCCTAGCCCAAATAACCCTAACCCTAACCCTAACCCTGACCCTAAACCTAACCCTAAACCAAATAACCCTAACCCTAACCCTAAACCAACTAGCCCTAACACTAACCCTAAGCCTAACCTTTACCAAAATAACCCTAACCATAACCCTAACCCAACTAACCATAACCCTAACCCTAACCCTAACCCTAACCCTAACCCTAACCCTAGCCCAAATAACCTTAACCCTAACCCTAACCCTGACCCTAAACCTAAACCTAAACCAAATAACCCTAACCCTAACCCTAAACCAACTCGCCCTAACACTAACCATAAGCCTAACCTTTACCAAAATAACCCTAACCATAACCCTAACCCAACTAACCCTAACCCTAACCCTAACCCTAACCCTAACCCTAGCCCAAATAACCCTAACCCTAACCCTAACCCTAACCCTAAACCTAAACCTAAACCAAATAACCCTAACCCTAACCCTAAACCAACTAGCCCTAACACTAACCATAAGCCTAACCTTTACCAAAATAACCCTAACCATTACCCAAACCCAACTAACCATAACCCTAACCCTAACCCTAACCCTAACCCTAACCCTAACCCTAACCCTAACCCTAGCCCAAATAACCCTAACCCTAACCATAACCCTGACCCTAAACCTAAACCTAAACCAAATAACCCTAACCCTAACCCTAAACCAACTAGCCCTAACACTAACCATAAGCCTAACCTTTACCAAAATAACCCTAACCATTACCCAAACCCAACTAACCATAACCCTAACCCTAACCCTAACCCTAACCCTAACCCTAGCCCAAATAACCCTAACCCTAACCCTAACCCTGACCCTAAACCTAACCCTAAACCAAATAACCCTAACCCTAACCCTAAACCAACTAGCCCTAACACTAATCATAAGCCTAACCTTTACCAAAATAACCCTAACCATAACCCAAACCCAACTAACCATAACCCTAACCCTAACCCTAACCCTAACCCTAACCCTAACCCTAACCCTAACCCTAGCCCAAATAACCCTAACCCTAACCCTAACCCTGACCCTAAACCTAAACCTAAACCAAATAACCCTAACCCTAACCCTAAACCAACTAGCCCTAACACTAACCATAAGCCTAACCTTTACCAAAATAACCCTAACCATTACCCAAACCCAACTAACCCTAACCCTAACCCTAACCCTAACCCTAACCCTAACCCTAACCCTAACCCTAACCCTAACCCTAACCCTAACCCTAGCCCAAATAACCCTAACCCTAACCCTAACCCTGACCCTAAACCTAAACCTAAACCAAATAACCCTAACCCTAAACCAACTAGCCCTAACACTAACCATAAGCCTAACCTTTACCAAAATAACCCTAACCATAACCCTAACCCAACTAACCATAACCCTAACCCTAACCCTAACCCTAACCCTAACCCTAGCCCAAATAACCCTAACCCTAACCCTAACCCTGACCCTAAACCTAACCCTAAACCAAATAACCCTAACCCTAAACCAACTAGCCCTAACACTAACCATAAGCCTAACCTTTACCAAAATAACCCTAACCATTACCCAAACCCAACTAACCATAACCCTAACCCTAACCCTAACCCTAACCCTAACCCTAACCCTAACCCTAGCCCAAATAACCCTAACCCTAACCCTAACCCTGACCCTAAACCTAAACCTAAACCAAATAACCCTAACCCTAAACCAACTAGCCCTAACACTAACCATAAGCCTAACCTTTACCAAAATAACCCTAACCATAACCCTAACCCAACTAACCCTAACCCTAACCCTAACCCTAACCCTAACCCTAACCCTAACCCTAGCCCAAATAACCCTAACCCTAACCCTAACCCTGACCCTAAACCTAACCCTAAACCAAATAACCCTAACCCTAACCCTAAACCAACTAGCCCTAACACTAACCATAAGCCTAACCTTTACCAAAATAACCCTAACCATAACCCTAACCCAACTAACCCTAACCCTAACCCTAACCCTAACCCTAACCCTAGCCCAAATAACCCTAACCCTAACCCTAACCCTAACCCTGACCCTAAATCTAAACCTAAACCAAATAACCCTAACCCTAACCCTAAACCAACTAGCCCTAACACTAACCATAAGCCTAACCTTTACCAAAATAACCCTAACCATTACCCAAACCCAACTAAACATAACCCTAACCCTAACCCTAACCCTAACCCTAACCCTAGCCCAAATAACCCTAACCCTAACCCTAACCCTGACCCTAAACCTAACCCTAAACCAAATAACCCTAACCCTAACCCTAAACCAACTAGCCCTAACACTAACCATAAGCCTAACCTTTACCAAAATAACCCTAACCATAACCCTAACCCAACTAACGCTAACCCTAACCCTAACCCTAACCCTAACCCTAACCCTAACCCTAGCCCAAATAACCCTAACCCTAACCCTAACCCTAACCCTAAACCTAAACCTAAACCAAATAACCCTAACCCTAACCCTAAACCAACTAGCCCTAACACTAACCATAAGCCTAACCTTTACCAAAATAACCCTAACCATAACCCTAACCCAACTAACCCTAACCCTAACCCTAACCCTAACCCTAACCCTAACCCTAACCCTAACCCTAACCCTAACCCTAGCCCAAATAACCCTAACCCTAACCCTAACCCTGACCCTAAACCTAACCCTAAACCAAATAACCCTAACCCTAACCCTAAACCAACTAGCCCTAACACTAACCATAAGCCTAACCTTTACCAAAATAACCCTAACCATTACCCAAACCCAACTAACCATAACCCTAACCCTAACCCTAACCCTAACCCTAACCCTAGCCCAAATAACCCTAACCCTAACCCTAACCCTGACCCTAAACCTAACCCTAAACCAAATAACCCTAACCCTAACCCTAAACCAACTAGCCCTAACACTAACCATAAGCCTAACCTTTACCAAAATAACCCTAACCATAACCCAAACCCAACTAACCATAACCCTAACCCTAACCCTAACCCTAACCCTAACCCTAGCCCAAATAACCCTAAACCTAACCCTAACCCTGACCCTAAACCTAAACCTAAACCAAATAACCCTAACCCTAACCCTAAACCAACTAGCCCTAACACTAACCATAAGCCTAACCTTTACCAAA
>NW_028276508.1:630000-667500 GCF_052056855.1 Sturnus vulgaris | reverse complement strand
AACCCTAACCCTAGCCCAAATAACCCTAACCCTAACCATAACCCTGACCCTAAACCTAAACCTAAACCAAATAACCCTAACCCTAACCCTAAACCAACTAGCCCTAACACTAACCATAAGCCTAACCTTTACCAAAATAACCCTAACCATTACCCAAACCCAACTAACCATAACCCTAACCCTAACCCTAACCCTAACCCTAACCCTAACCCTAGCCCAAATAACCCTAACCCTAACCCTAACCCTGACCCTAAACCTAACCCTAAACCAAATAACCCTAACCCTAACCCTAAACCAACTAGCCCTAACACTAACCATAAGCCTAACCTTTACCAAAATAACCCTAACCATAACCCAAACCCAACTAACCATAACCCTAACCCTAACCCTAACCCTAACCCTAACCCTAGCCCAAATAACCCTAACCCTAACCCTAACCCTGACCCTAAACCTAAACCTAAACCAAATAACCCTAACCCTAACCCTAAACCAACTAGCCCTAACACTAATCATAAGCCTAACCTTTACCAAAATAACCCTAACCATAACCCAAACCCAACTAACCATAACCCTAACCCTAACCCTAACCCTAACCCTAACCCTAACCCTAACCCTAACCCTAACCCTAACCCTAGCCCAAATAACCCTAACCCTAACCCTAACCCTGACCCTAAACCTAACCCTAAACCAAATAACCCTAACCCTAACCCTAAACCAACTAGCCCTAACACTAACCATAAGCCTAACCTTTACCAAAATAACCCTAACCATAACCCAAACCCAACTAACCATAACCCTAACCCTAACCCTAACCCTAACCCTAACCCTAACCCTAACCCTAGCCCAAATAACACTAACCCTAACCCTAACCCTGACCCTAAACCTAAACCTAAACCAAATAACCCTAACCCTAACCCTAAACCAACTAGCCATAACACTAACCATAAGCCTAACCTTTACCAAAATAACCCTAACCATAACCCAAACCCAACTAACCATAACCCTAACCCTAACCCTAACCCTAACCCTAGCCCAAATAACCCTAACCCTAACCCTGACCCTAAACCTAACCCTAAACCAAATAACCCTAACCCTAACCCTAAACCAACTAGCCCTAACACTAACCATAAGCCTAACCTTTACCAAAATAACCCTAACCATAACCCTAACCCAACTAACCCTAACCCTAACCCTAACCCTAACCCTAACCCTAACCCTAGCCCAAATAACCCTAACCCTAACCCTAACCCTGACCCTAAACCTAAACCTAAACCAAATAACCCTAACCCTAACCCTAAACCAACTAGCCCTAACACTAACCATAAGCCTAACCTTTACCAAAATAACCCTAACCATTACCCAAACCCAACTAAACATAACCCTAACCCTAACCCTAACCCTAACCCTAACCCTAACCCTAGCCCAAATAACCCTAACCCTAACCCTAACCCTGACCCTAAACCTAACCCTAAACCAAATAACCCTAACCCTAACCCTAAACCAACTAGCCCTAACACTAACCATAAGCCTAACCTTTACCAAAATAACCCTAACCATAACCCAAACCCAACTAACCATAACCCTAACCATAACCCTAACCCTAACCCTAACCCTATCCCAAATAACCCTAACCCTAACCCTAACCCTGACCCTAAACCTAACCCTAAACCAAATAACCCTAACCCTAACCCTAAACCAACTAGCCCTAACACTAACCATAAGCCTAACCTTTACCAAAATAACCCTAACCATAACCCAAACCCAACTAACCATAACCCTAACCCTAACCCTAACCCTAACCCTAACCCTAGCCCAAATAACCCTAACCCTAACCCTAACCCTGACCCTAAACCTAAACCTAAACCAAATAACTCTAACCCTAACCCTAAACCAACTAGCCCTAACACTAACCATAAGCCTAACCTTTACCAAAATAACCCTAACCATTACCCAAACCCAACTAACCATAACCCTAACCCTAACCCTAACCCTAACCCTAACCCTAACCCTAACCCTAGCCCAAATAACCCTAACCCTAACCCTAACCCTGACCCTAAACCTAAACCTAAACCAAATAACCCTAACCCTAACCCTAAACCAACTAGCCCTAACACTAACCATAAGCCTAACCTTTACCAAAATAACCCTAACCATAACCCAAACCCAACTAACCATAAACCTAACCCTAACCCTAACCCTAACCCTAACCCTACCCCAAATAACCCTAACCCTAACCCTAACCCTGACCCTAAACCTAACCCTAAACCAAATAACCCTAACCCTAACCCTAAACCAACTAGCCCTAACACTAACCATAAGCCTAACCTTTACCAAAATAACCCTAACCATAACCCAATCCCAACTAACCATAACCCTAACCCCAAGCCTAACCCTAACCCTAACCCTAGCCCAAATAACCCTAACCCTAACCCTAACCCTGACCCTAAACCTAACCCTAAACCAAATAACCCTAACCCTAACCCTAAACCAACTAGCCCTAACACTAACCCTAAGCCTAACCTTTACCAAAATAACCCTAACCATAACCCTAACCCAACTAACCATAACCCTAACCCTAACCCTAACCCTAACCCTAACCCTAACCCTAGCCCAAATAACCTTAACCCTAACCCTAACCCTGACCCTAAACCTAACCCTAAACCAAATAACCCTAACCCTAACCCTAAACCAACTCGCCCTAGCACTAACCATAAGCCTAACCTTTACCAAAATAACCCTAACCATAACCCTAACCCAACTAACCCTAACCCTAACCCTAACCCTAACCCTAACCCTAGCCCAAATAACCCTAACCCTAACCCTAACCCTAACCCTAAACCTAAACCTAAACCAAATAACCCTAACCCTAACCCTAAACCAACTAGCCCTAACACTAACCATAAGCCTAACCTTTACCAAAATAACCCTAACCATTACCCAAACCCAACTAACCATAACCCTAACCCTAACCCTAACCCTAACCCTAACCCTAACCCTAGCCCAAATAACCCTAACCCTAACCATAACCCTGACCCTAAACCTAAACCTAAACCAAATAACCCTAACCCTAACCCTAAACCAACTAGCCCTAACACTAACCATAAGCCTAACCTTTACCAAAATAACCCTAACCATTACCCAAACCCAACTAACCATAACCCTAACCCTAACCCTAACCCTAACCCTAACCCTAGCCCAAATAACCCTAACCCTAACCCTAACCCTGACCCTAAACCTAACCCTAAACCAAATAACCCTAACCCTAACCCTAAACCAACTAGCCCTAACACTAACCATAAGCCTAACCTTTACCAAAATAACCCTAACCATAACCCAAACCCAACTAACCATAACCCTAACCCTAACCCTAACCCTAACCCTAACCCTAGCCCAAATAACCCTAACCCTAACCCTAACCCTGACCCTAAACCTAACCCTAAACCAAATAACCCTAACCCTAACCCTAAACCAACTAGCCCTAACACTAATCATAAGCCTAACCTTTACCAAAATAACCCTAACCATAACCCAAACCCAACTAACCATAACCCTAACCCTAACCCTAACCCTAACCCTAACCCTAACCCTAACCCTAACCCTAACCCTAACCCTAGCCCAAATAACCCTAACCCTAACCCTAACCCTGACCCTAAACCTAAACCTAAACCAAATAACCCTAACCCTAACCCTAAACCAACTAGCCCTAACACTAACCATAAGCCTAACCTTTACCAAAATAACCCTAACCATTACCCAAACCCAACTAACCATAACCCTAACCCTAACCCTAACCCTAACCCTAACCCTAACCCTAACCCTAACCCTAACCCTAACCCTAGCCCAAATAACCCTAACCCTAACCCTAACACTGACCCTAAACCTAAACCTAAACCAAATAACCCTAACCCTAAACCAACTAGCCCTAACACTAACCATAAGCCTAACCTTTACCAAAATAACCCTAACCATAACCCTAACCCAACTAACCCTAACCCTAACCCTAACCCTAACCCTAACCCTAACCCTAGCCCAAATAACCCTAACCCTAACCCTAACCCTGACCCTAAACCTAACCCTAAACCAAATAACCCTAACCCTAAACCAACTAGCCCTAACACTAACCATAAGCCTAACCTTTACCAAAATAACCCTAACCATTACCCAAACCCAACTAACCATAACCCTAACCCTAACCCTAACCCTAACCCTAACCCTAACCCTAACCCTAGCCCAAATAACCCTAACCCTAACCCTAACCCTGACCCTAAACCTAAACCTAAACCAAATAACCCTAACCCTAAACCAACTAGCCCTAACACTAACCATAAGCCTAACCTTTACCAAAATAACCCTAACCATAACCCTAACCCAACTAACCCTAACCCTAACCCTAACCCTAACCCTAACCCTAACCCTAACCCTAGCCCAAATAACCCTAACCCTAACCCTAACCCTGACCCTAAACCTAACCCTAAACCAAATAACCCTAACCCTAACCCTAAACCAACTAGCCCTAACACTAACCATAAGCCTAACCTTTACCAAAATAACCCTAACCATAACCCTAACCCAACTAACCCTAACCCTAACCCTAACCCTAACCCTAACCCTAGCCCAAATAACCCTAACCCTAACCCTAACCCTGACCCTAAATCTAAACCTAAACCAAATAACCCTAACCCTAACCCTAAACCAACTAGCCCTAACACTAACCATAAGCCTAACCTTTACCAAAATAACCCTAACCATTACCCAAACCCAACTAAACATAACCCTAACCCTAACCCTAACCCTAACCCTAACCCTAGCCCAAATAACCCTAACCCTAACCCTAACCCTGACCCTAAACCTAACCCTAAACCAAATAACCCTAACCCTAACCCTAAACCAACTAGCCCTAACACTAACCATAAGCCTAACCTTTACCAAAATAACCCTAACCATAACCCTAACCCTAACCCTAACCCTAACCCTAACCCTAACCCTAACCCTAACCCTAACCCTAACCCTAGCCCAAATAACCCTAACCCTAACCCTAACCCTGACCCTAAACCTAACCCTAAACCAAATAACCCTAACCCTAAACCAACTAGCCCTAACACTAACCATAAGCCTAACCTTTACCAAAATAACCCTAACCATTACCCAAACCCAACTAACCATAACCCTAACCCTAACCCTAACCCTAACCCTAACCCTAGCCCAAATAACCCTAACCCTAACCCTAACCCTGACCCTAAACCTAACCCTAAACCAAATAACCCTAACCCTAACCCTAAACCAACTAGCCCTAACACTAACCATAAGCCTAACCTTTACCAAAATAACCCTAACCATAACCCAAACCCAACTAACCATAACCCTAACCCTAACCCTAACCCTAACCCTAACCCTAGCCCAAATAACCCTAAACCTAACCCTAACCCTGACCCTAAACCTAACCCTAAACCAAATAACCCTAACCCTAACCCTAAACCAACTAGCCCTAACACTAACCATAAGCCTAACCTTTACCAAAATAACCCTAACCATAACCCAAACCCAACTAACCATAACCCTAACCCTAACCCTAACCCTAACCCTAACCCTAACCCTAACCCTAACCCTAACCCTAACCCTAGCCCAAATAACCCTAAACCCTAACCCTAACCCTGACCCTAAACCTAACCCTAAACCAACTAGCCCTAACACTAACCATAAGCCTAACCTTTACCAAAATAACCCTAACCATTACCCAAACCCAACTAACCATAACCCTAACCCTAACCCTAACCCTAACCCTAACCCTAACCCTAGCCCAAATAACCCTAACCCTAACCCTAACCCTGACCCTAAACCTAACCCTAAACCAAATAACCCTAACCCTAACCCTAAACCAACTAGCCCTAACACTAATCATAAGACTAACCTTTACCAAAATAACCCTAACCATAACCCAAACCCAACTAACCCTAACCCTAACCCTAACCCTAACCCTAACCCTAACCCTAACCCTAACCCTAGCCCAAATAACCCTAACCCTAACCCTAACCCTGACCCTAAACCTAACCCTAAACCAAATAACCCTAACCCTAACCCTAAACCAACTAGCCCTAACACTAACCATAAGCCTAACCTTTACCAAAATAACCCTAACCATTACCCAAACCCAACTAACCATAACCCTAACCCTAACCCTAACCCTAACCCTAGCCCAAATAACCCTAACACTAACCCTAACCCTGACCCTAAACCTAAACCTAAACCAAATAACCCTAACCCTAACCCTAAACCAACTAGCCCTAACACTAACCATAAGCCTAACCTTTACCAAAATAACCCTAACCATAACCCTAACCCAACTAACCCTAACCCTAACCCTAACCCTAACCCTAACCCTAACCCTAACCCTAGCCCAAATAACCCTAACCCTAACCCTAACCCTGACCCTAAACCTAACCCTAAACCAAATAACCCTAACCCTAACCCTAAACCAACTAGCCCTAACACTAACCATAAGCCTAACCTTTACCAAAATAACCCTAACCATTACCCAAACCCAACTAACCATAACCCTAACCCTAACCCTAACCCTAACCCTAACCCTAGCCCAAATAACCCTAACCCTAACCCTAACCCTGACCCTAAACCTAACCCTAAACCAAATAACCCTAACCCTAACCCTAAACCAACTAGCCCTAACACTAACCATAAGCCTAACCTTTACCAAAATAACCCTAACCATAACCCTAACCCAACTAACCCTAACCCTAACCCTAACCCTAACCCTAACCCTAACCCTAGCCCAAATAACCCTAAACCTAACCCTAACCCTGACCATAAACCTAACCCTAAACCAAATAACCCTAACCCTAACCCTAAACCAACTAGCCCTAACACTAACCATAAGCCTAACCTTTACCAAAATAACCCTAACCATAACCCAAACCCAACTAACCATAACCCTAACCCTAACCCTAACCCTAACCCTAACCCTAACCCTAACCCTAACCCTAACCCTAACCCTAACCCTAACCCTAACCCTAGCCCAAATAACCCTAAACCCTAACCCTAACCCTGACCCGAAACCTAACCCTAAACCAACTAGCCCTAACACTAACCATAAGCCTAACCTTTACCAAAATAACCCTAACCATAACCCTAACACAACTAACCCTAACCCTAACCCTAACCCTAACCCTAACCCTAGCCCAAATAACCCTAACCCTAACCCTAACCCTGACCCTAAACCTAACCCTAAACCAAATAACCCTAACCCTAACCCTAAACCAACTAGCCCTAACACTAACCATAAGCCTAACCTTTACCAAAATAACCCTAACCATAACCCAAACCCAACTAACGCTAACCCTAACCCTAACCCTAACCCTAACCCTAACCCTAGCCCAAATAACCCTAACCCTAACCCTAACCCTGACCCTAAACCTAACCCTAAACCAAATAACCCTAACCCTAACCCTAAACCAACTAGCCCTAACACTAACCATAAGCCTAACCTTTACCAAAATAACCCTAACCATAACCCAAACCCAACTAACCCTAACCCTAACCCTAACCCTAACCCTAACCCTAACCCTAACCCTACCCCAAATAACCCTAACCCTAACCCTAACCCTGACCCTAAACCTAACCCTAAACCAAATAACCCTAAACCTAACCCTAAACCAACTAGCCCTAACACTAACCCTAAGCCTAACCTTTACCAAAATAACCCTAACTATAACCCTAACCCAACTAACCCTAACCCTAACCCTAACCCTAACCCTAACCCTAACCCTAGCCCAAATAACCCTAACCCTAACCCTAACCCTGACCCTAAACCTAAACCTAAACCAAATAACCCTAACCCTAACCCTAAACCAACTAGCCCTAACACTAACCATAAGCCTAACCTTTACCAAAATAACCCTAACCCTAGCCCAAACCCAACTAAACATAACCCTAACCCTAACCCTAACCCTAACCCTAACCCTAACCCTAGCCCAAATAACCCTAACCCTAACCCTAACCCTGACCCTAAACCTAACCCTAAACCAAATAACCCTAACCCTAACCCTAAACCAACTAGCCCTAACACTAACCATAAGCCTAACCTTTACCAAAATAACCCTAACCATAACCCAAACCCAACTAACCATAACCCTAACCCTAACCCTAACCCTAACCCTAACCCTATCCCAAATAACCCTAACCCTAACCCTAACCCTGACCCTAAACCTAACCCTAAACCAAATAACCCTAACCCTAACCCTAAACCAACTAGCCCAAACACTAACCATAAGCCTAACCTTTACCAAAATAACCCTAACCATAACCCAAACCCAACTAACCATAACCCTAACCCTAACCCTAACCCTAACCCTAACCCTAGCCCAAATAACCCTAACCCTAACCCTAACCCTGACCCTAAACCTAAACCTAAACCAAATAACTCTAACCCTAACCCTAAACCAACTAGCCCTAACACTAACCATAAGCCTAACCTTTACCAAAATAACCCTAACCATTACCCAAACCCAACTAACCATAACCCTAACCCTAACCCTAACCCTAACCCTAACCCTAACCCTAGCCCAAATAACCCTAACCCTAACCCTAACCCTGACCCTAAACCTAAACCTAAACCAAATAACCCTAACCCTAACCCTAAACCAACTAGCCCTAACACTAACCATAAGCCTAACCTTTACCAAAATAACCCTAACCATAACCCAAACCCAACTAACCATAACCCTAACCCTAACCCTAACCCTAACCCTAACCCTAGCCCAAATAACCCTAAACCTAACCCTAACCCTGACCCTAAACCTAACCCTAAACCAAATAACCCTAACCCTAACCCTAAACCAACTAGCCCTAACACTAACCATAAGCCTAACCTTTACCAAAATAACCCTAACCATAACCCAAACCCAACTAACCATAACCCTAACCCTAACCCTAACCCTAACCCTAACCCTAACCCTAACCCTAACCCTAACCCTAACCCTAGCCCAAATAACCCTAAACCCTAACCCTAACCCTGACCCTAAACCTAACCCTAAACCAACTAGCCCTAACACTAACCATAAGCCTAACCTTTACCAAAATAACCCTAACCATTACCCAAACCCAACTAACCATAACCCTAACCCTAACCCTAACCCTAACCCTAACCCTAGCCCAAATAACCCTAACCCTAACCCTAACCCTGACCCTAAACCTAACCCTAAACCAAATAACCCTAACCCTAACCCTAAACCAACTAGCCCTAACACTAATCATAAGACTAACCTTTACCAAAATAACCCTAACCATAACCCAAACCCAACTAACCCTAACCCTAACCCTAACCCTAACCCTAACCCTAACCCTAACCCTAACCCTAGCCCAAATAACCCTAACCCTAACCCTAACCCTGACCCTAAACCTAACCCTAAACCAAATAACCCTAACCCTAACCCTAAACCAACTAGCCCTAACACTAACCATAAGCCTAACCTTTACCAAAATAACCCTAACCATTACCCAAACCCAACTAACCATAACCCTAACCCTAACCCTAACCCTAACCCTAGCCCAAATAACCCTAACACTAACCCTAACCCTGACCCTAAACCTAAACCTAAACCAAATAACCCTAACCCTAACCCTAAACCAACTAGCCCTAACACTAAATATAAGCCTAACCTTTACCAAAATAACCCTAACCATAACCCTAACCCAACTAACCCTAACCCTAACCCTAACCCTAACCCTAACCCTAACCCTAACCCTAGCCCAAATAACCCTAACCCTAACCCTAACCCTGACCCTAAACCTAACCCTAAACCAAATAACCCTAACCCTAACCCTAAACCAACTAGCCCTAACACTAACCATAAGCCTAACCTTTACCAAAATAACCCTAACCATTACCCAAACCCAACTAACCATAACCCTAACCCTAACCCTAACCCTAACCCTAACCCTAGCCCAAATAACCCTAACCCTAACCCTAACCCTGACCCTAAACCTAACCCTAAACCAAATAACCCTAACCCTAACCCTAAACCAACTAGCCCTAACACTAACCATAAGCCTAACCTTTACCAAAATAACCCTAACCATTACCCAAACCCAACTAACCATAACCCTAACCCTAACCCTAACCCTAACCCTAACCCTAGCCCAAATAACCCTAAACCTAACCCTAACCCTGACCCTAAACCTAACCCTAAACCAAATAACCCTAACCCTAACCCTAAACCAACTAGCCCTAACATTAACCATAAGCCTAACCTTTACCAAAATAACCCTAACCATAACCCAAACCCAACTAACCCTAACCCTAACCCTAACCCTAACCCTAACCCTAACCCTAACCCTACCCCAAATAACCCTAACCCTAACCCTAACCCTGACCCTAAACCTAACCCTAAACCAAATAACCCTAAACCTAACCCTAAACCAACTAGCCCTAACACTAACCCTAAGCCTAACCTTTACCAAAATAACCCTAACTATAACCCTAACCCAACTAACCCTAACCCTAACCCTAACCCTAACCCTAACCCTAACCCTAGCCCAAATAACCCTAACCCTAACCCTAACCCTGACCCTAAACCTAAACCTAAACCAAATAACCCTAACCCTAACCCTAAACCAACTAGCCCTAACACTAACCATAAGCCTAACCTTTACCAAAATAACCCTAACCATTACCCAAACCCAACTAAACATAACCCTAACCCTAACCCTAACCCTAACCCTAACCCTAACCCTAGCCCAAATAACCCTAACCCTAACCCTAACCCTGACCCTAAACCTAACCCTAAACCAAATAACCCTAACCCTAACCCTAAACCAACTAGCCCTAACACTAACCATAAGCCTAACCTTTACCAAAATAACCCTAACCATAACCCAAACCCAACTAACCATAACCCTAACCCTAACCCTAACCCTAACCCTAACCCTATCCCAAATAACCCTAACCCTAACCCTAACCCTGACCCTAAACCTAACCCTAAACCAAATAACCCTAACCCTAACCCTAAACCAACTAGCCCTAACACTAACCATAAGCCTAACCTTTACCAAAATAACCCTAACCATAACCCAAACCCAACTAACCATAACCCTAACCCTAACCCTAACCCTAACCCTAACCCTAGCCCAAATAACCCTAACCCTAACCCTAACCCTGACCCTAAACCTAAACCTAAACCAAATAACTCTAACCCTAACCCTAAACCAACTAGCCCTAACACTAACCATAAGCCTAACCTTTACCAAAATAACCCTAACCATTACCCAAACCCAACTAACCATAACCCTAACCCTAACCCTAACCCTAACCCTAACCCTAACCCTAGCCCAAATAACCCTAACCCTAACCCTAACCCTGACCCTAAACCTAAACCTAAACCAAATAACCCTAACCCTAACCCTAAACCAACTAGCCCTAACACTAACCATAAGCCTAACCTTTACCAAAATAACCCTAACCATAACCCAAACCCAACTAACCATAAACCTAACCCTAACCCTAACCCTAACCCTAACCCTACCCCAAATAACCCTAACCCTAACCCTAACCCTGACCCTAAACCTAACCCTAAACCAAATAACCCTAACCCTAACCCTAAACCAACTAGCCCTAACACTAACCATAAGCCTAACCTTTACCAAAATAACCCTAACCATAACCCAATCCCAACTAACCATAACCCTAACCCCAAGCCTAACCCTAACCCTAACCCTAGCCCAAATAACCCTAACCCTAACCCTAACCCTGACCCTAAACCTAACCCTAAACCAAATAACCCTAACCCTAACCCTAAACCAACTAGCCCTAACACTAACCCTAAGCCTAACCTTTACCAAAATAACCCTAACCATAACCCTAACCCAACTAACCATAACCCTAACCCTAACCCTAACCCTAACCCTAACCCTAACCCTAACCCTAGCCCAAATAACCTTAACCCTAACCCTAACCCTGACCCTAAACCTAAACCTAAACCAAATAACCCTAACCCTAACCCTAAACCAACTCGCCCTAGCACTAACCATAAGCCTAACCTTTACCAAAATAACCCTAACCATAACCCTAACCCAACTAACCCTAACCCTAACCCTAACCCTAACCCTAACCCTAGCCCAAATAACCCTAACCCTAACCCTAACCCTAAACCTAAACCTAAACCAAATAACCCTAACCCTAACCCTAAACCAACTAGCCCTAACACTAACCATAAGCCTAACCTTTACCAAAATAACCCTAACCATTACCCAAACCCAACTAACCATAACCCTAACCCTAACCCTAACCCTAACCCTAACCCTAACCCTAGCCCAAATAACCCTAACCCTAACCATAACCCTGACCCTAAACCTAAACCTAAACCAAATAACCCTAACCCTAACCCTAAACCAACTAGCCCTAACACTAACCATAAGCCTAACCTTTACCAAAATAACCCTAACCATTACCCAAACCCAACTAACCATAACCCTAACCCTAACCCTAACCCTAACCCTAACCCTAACCCTAACCCTAGCCCAAATAACCCTAACCCTAACCATAACCCTGACCCTAAACCTAAACCTAAACCAAATAACCCTAACCCTAACCCTAAACCAACTAGCCCTAACACTAACCATAAGCCTAACCTTTACCAAAATAACCCTAACCATTACCCAAACCCAACTAACCATAACCCTAACCCTAACCCTAACCCTAACCCTAGCCCAAATAACCCTAACCCTAACCCTAACCCTGACCCTAAACCTAACCCTAAACCAAATAACCCTAACCCTAACCCTAAACCAACTAGCCCTAACACTAACCATAAGCCTAACCTTTACCAAAATAACCCTAACCATAACCCAAACCCAACTAACCATAACCCTAACCCTAACCCTAACCCTAACCCTAACCCTAGCCCAAATAACCCTAACCCTAACCCTAACCCTGACCCTAAACCTAAACCTAAACCAAATAACCCTAACCCTAACCCTAAACCAACTAGCCCTAACACTAACCATAAGCCTAACCTTTACCAAAATAACCCTAACCATTACCCAAACCCAACTAACCATAACCCTAACCCTAACCCTAACCCTAACCCTAACCCTAACCCTAACCCTAACCCTAACCCTAACCCTAGCCCAAATAACCCTAACCCTAACCCTAACCCTGACCCTAAACCTAAACCTAAACCAAATAACCCTAACCCTAAACCAACTAGCCCTAACACTAACCATAAGCCTAACCTTTACCAAAATAACCCTAACCATAACCCTAACCCAACTAACCCTAACCCTAACCCTAACCCTAACCCTAACCCTAACCCTAGACCAAATAACCCTAACCCTAACCCTAACCCTGACCCTAAACCTAACCCTAAACCAAATAACCCTAACCCTAAACCAACTAGCCCTAACACTAACCATAAGCCTAACCTTTACCAAAATAACCCTAACCATTACCCAAACCCAACTAACCATAACCCTAACCCTAACCCTAACCCTAACCCTAACCCTAACCCTAACCCTAACCCTAGCCCAAATAACCCTAACCCTAACCCTAACCCTGACCCTAAACCTAAACCTAAACCAAATAACCCTAACCCTAAACCAACTAGCCCTAACACTAACCATAAGCCTAACCTTTACCAAAATAACCCTAACCATAACCCTAACCCAACTAACCCTAACCCTAACCCTAACCCTAACCCTAACCCTAACCCTAACCCTAGCCCAAATAACCCTAACCCTAACCCTAACCCTGACCCTAAACCTAACCCTAAACCAAATAACCCTAACCCTAACCCTAAACCAACTAGCCCTAACACTAACCATAAGCCTAACCTTTACCAAAATAACCCTAACCATAACCCTAACCCAACTAACCCTAACCCTAACCCTAACCCTAACCCTAACCCTAGCCCAAATAACCCTAACCCTAACCCTAACCCTGACCCTAAATCTAAACCTAAACCAAATAACCCTAACCCTAACCCTAAACCAACTAGCCCTAACACTAACCATAAGCCTAACCTTTACCAAAATAACCCTAACCATTACCCAAACCCAACTAACCATAACCCTAACCCTAACCCTAACCCTAACCCTAACCCTAGCCCAAATAACCCTAACCCTAACCCTAACCCTGACCCTAAATCTAAACCTAAACCAAATAACCCTAACCCTAACCCTAAACCAACTAGCCCTAACACTAACCATAAGCCTAACCTTTACCAAAATAACCCTAACCATTACCCAAACCCAACTAAACATAACCCTAACCCTAACCCTAACCCTAACCCTAACCCTAGCCCAAATAACCCTAACCCTAACCCTAACCCTGACCCTAAACCTAACCCTAAACCAAATAACCCTAACCCTAACCCTAAACCAACTAGCCCTAACACTAACCATAAGCCTAACCTTTACCAAAATAACCTAACCATAACCCTAACCCTAACCCTAACCCTAACCCTAACCCTAACCCTAACCCTAACCCTAACCCTAACCCTAACCCTAGCCCAAATAACCCTAACCCTAACCCTAACCCTGACCCTAAACCTAACCCTAAACCAAATAACCCTAACCCTAAACCAACTAGCCCTAACACTAACCATAAGCCTAACCTTTACCAAAATAACCCTAACCATTACCCAAACCCAACTAACCATAACCCTAACCCTAACCCTAACCCTAACCCTAACCCTAGCCCAAATAACCCTAACCCTAACCCTAACCCTGACCCTAAACCTAACCCTAAACCAAATAACCCTAACCCTAACCCTAAACCAACTAGCCCTAACACTAACCATAAGCCTAACCTTTACCAAAATAACCCTAACCATAACCCAAACCCAACTAACCATAACCCTAACCCTAACCCTAACCCTAACCCTAACCCTAGCCCAAATAACCCTAAACCTAACCCTAACCCTGACCCTAAACCTAACCCTAAACCAAATAACCCTAACCCTAACCCTAAACCAACTAGCCCTAACACTAACCATAAGCCTAACCTTTACCAAAATAACCCTAACCATAACCCAAACCCAACTAACCATAACCCTAACCCTAACCCTAACCCTAACCCTAACCCTAACCCTAACCCTAACCCTAACCCTAACCCTAGCCCAAATAACCCTAAACCCTAACCCTAACCCTGACCCTAAACCTAACCCTAAACCAACTAGCCCTAACACTAACCATAAGCCTAACCTTTACCAAAATAACCCTAACCATTACCCAAACCCAACTAACCATAACCCTAACCCTAACCCTAACCCTAACCCTAACCCTAACCCTAGCCCAAATAACCCTAACCCTAACCCTAACCCTGACCCTAAACCTAACCCTAAACCAAATAACCCTAACCCTAACCCTAAACCAACTAGCCCTAACACTAATCATAAGACTAACCTTTACCAAAATAACCCTAACCATAACCCAAACCCAACTAACCCTAACCCTAACCCTAACCCTAACCCTAACCCTAACCCTAACCCTAACCCTAGCCCAAATAACCCTAACCCTAACCCTAACCCTGACCCTAAACCTAACCCTAAACCAAATAACCCTAACCCTAACCCTAAACCAACTAGCCCTAACACTAACCATAAGCCTAACCTTTACCAAAATAACCCTAACCATTACCCAAACCCAACTAACCATAACCCTAACCCTAACCCTAACCCTAACCCTAGCCCAAATAACCCTAACACTAACCCTAACCCTGACCCTAAACCTAAACCTAAACCAAATAACCCTAACCCTAACCCTAAACCAACTAGCCCTAACACTAACCATAAGCCTAACCTTTACCAAAATAACCCTAACCATAACCCTAACCCAACTAACCCTAACCCTAACCCTAACCCTAACCCTAACCCTAACCCTAACCCTAGCCCAAATAACCCTAACCCTAACCCTAACCCTGACCCTAAACCTAACCCTAAACCAAATAACCCTAACCCTAACCCTAAACCAACTAGCCCTAACACTAACCATAAGCCTAACCTTTACCAAAATAACCCTAACCATTACCCAAACCCAACTAACCATAACCCTAACCCTAACCCTAACCCTAACCCTAACCCTAGCCCAAATAACCCTAACCCTAACCCTAACCCTGACCCTAAACCTAACCCTAAACCAAATAACCCTAACCCTAACCCTAAACCAACTAGCCCTAACACTAACCATAAGCCTAACCTTTACCAAAATAACCCTAACCATAACCCTAACCCAACTAACCCTAACCCTAACCCTAACCCTAACCCTAACCCTAACCCTAGCCCAAATAACCCTAAACCTAACCCTAACCCTGACCATAAACCTAACCCTAAACCAAATAACCCTAACCCTAACCCTAAACCAACTAGCCCTAACACTAACCATAAGCCTAACCTTTACCAAAATAACCCTAACCATAACCCAAACCCAACTAACCATAACCCTAACCCTAACCCTAACCCTAACCCTAACCCTAACCCTAACCCTAACCCTAACCCTAACCCTAACCCTAGCCCAAATAACCCTAAACCCTAACCCTAACCCTGACCCGAAACCTAACCCTAAACCAACTAGCCCTAACACTAACCATAAGCCTAACCTTTACCAAAATAACCCTAACCATAACCCTAACACAACTAACCCTAACCCTAACCCTAACCCTAACCCTAACCCTAACCCTAGCCCAAATAACCCTAACCCTAACCCTAACCCTGACCCTAAACCTAACCCTAAACCAAATAACCCTAACCCTAACCCTAAACCAACTAGCCCTAACACTAACCATAAGCCTAACCTTTACCAAAATAACCCTAACCATAACCCAAACCCAACTAACGCTAACCCTAACCCTAACCCTAACCCTAACCCTAACCCTAGCCCAAATAACCCTAACCCTAACCCTAACCCTGACCCTAAACCTAACCCTAAACCAAATAACCCTAACCCTAACCCTAAACCAACTAGCCCTAACACTAACCATAAGCCTAACCTTTACCAAAATAACCCTAACCATAACCCAAACCCAACTAACCCTAACCCTAACCCTAACCCTAACCCTAACCCTAACCCTAACCCTACCCCAAATAACCCTAACCCTAACCCTAACCCTGACCCTAAACCTAACCCTAAACCAAATAACCCTAAACCTAACCCTAAACCAACTAGCCCTAACACTAACCCTAAGCCTAACCTTTACCAAAATAACCCTAACTATAACCCTAACCCAACTAACCCTAACCCTAACCCTAACCCTAACCCTAACCCTAACCCTAGCCCAAATAACCCTAACCCTAACCCTAACCCTGACCCTAAACCTAAACCTAAACCAAATAACCCTAACCCTAACCCTAAACCAACTAGCCCTAACACTAACCATAAGCCTAACCTTTACCAAAATAACCCTAACCATTACCCAAACCCAACTAAACATAACCCTAACCCTAACCCTAACCCTAACCCTAACCCTAACCCTAGCCCAAATAACCCTAACCCTAACCCTAACCCTGACCCTAAACCTAACCCTAAACCAAATAACCCTAACCCTAACCCTAAACCAACTAGCCCTAACACTAACCATAAGCCTAACCTTTACCAAAATAACCCTAACCATAACCCAAACCCAACTAACCATAACCCTAACCCTAACCCTAACCCTAACCCTAACCCTATCCCAAATAACCCTAACCCTAACCCTAACCCTGACCCTAAACCTAACCCTAACCAAATAACCCTAACCCTAACCCTAAACCAACTAGCCCAAACACTAACCATAAGCCTAACCTTTACCAAAATAACCCTAACCATAACCCAAACCCAACTAACCATAACCCTAACCCTAACCCTAACCCTAACCCTAACCCTAGCCCAAATAACCCTAACCCTAACCCTAACCCTGACCCTAAACCTAAACCTAAACCAAATAACTCTAACCCTAACCCTAAACCAACTAGCCCTAACACTAACCATAAGCCTAACCTTTACCAAAATAACCCTAACCATTACCCAAACCCAACTAACCATAACCCTAACCCTAACCCTAACCCTAACCCTAACCCTAACCCTAGCCCAAATAACCCTAACCCTAACCCTAACCCTGACCCTAAACCTAAACCTAAACCAAATAACCCTAACCCTAACCCTAAACCAACTAGCCCTAACACTAACCATAAGCCTAACCTTTACCAAAATAACCCTAACCATAACCCAAACCCAACTAACCATAACCCTAACCCTAACCCTAACCCTAACCCTAACCCTAGCCCAAATAACCCTAAACCTAACCCTAACCCTGACCCTAAACCTAACCCTAAACCAAATAACCCTAACCCTAACCCTAAACCAACTAGCCCTAACACTAACCATAAGCCTAACCTTTACCAAAATAACCCTAACCATAACCCAAACCCAACTAACCATAACCCTAACCCTAACCCTAACCCTAACCCTAACCCTAACCCTAACCCTAACCCTAACCCTAACCCTAACCCTAACCCTAGCCCAAATAACCCTAAACCCTAACCCTAACCCTGACCCTAAACCTAACCCTAAACCAACTAGCCCTAACACTAACCATAAGCCTAACCTTTACCAAAATAACCCTAACCATTACCCAAACCCAACTAACCATAACCCTAACCCTAACCCTAACCCTAACCCTAACCCTAGCCCAAATAACCCTAACCCTAACCCTAACCCTGACCCTAAACCTAACCCTAAACCAAATAACCCTAACCCTAACCCTAAACCAACTAGCCCTAACACTAATCATAAGACTAACCTTTACCAAAATAACCCTAACCATAACCCAAACCCAACTAACCCTAACCCTAACCCTAACCCTAACCCTAACCCTAACCCTAACCCTAACCCTAGCCCAAATAACCCTAACCCTAACCCTAACCCTGACCCTAAACCTAACCCTAAACCAAATAACCCTAACCCTAACCCTAAACCAACTAGCCCTAACACTAACCATAAGCCTAACCTTTACCAAAATAACCCTAACCATTACCCAAACCCAACTAACCATAACCCTAACCCTAACCCTAACCCTAACCCTAGCCCAAATAACCCTAACACTAACCCTAACCCTGACCCTAAACCTAAACCTAAACCAAATAACCCTAACCCTAACCCTAAACCAACTAGCCCTAACACTAAATATAAGCCTAACCTTTACCAAAATAACCCTAACCATAACCCTAACCCAACTAACCCTAACCCTAACCCTAACCCTAACCCTAACCCTAACCCTAACCCTAGCCCAAATAACCCTAACCCTAACCCTAACCCTGACCCTAAACCTAACCCTAAACCAAATAACCCTAACCCTAACCCTAAACCAACTAGCCCTAACACTAACCATAAGCCTAACCTTTACCAAAATAACCCTAACCATTACCCAAACCCAACTAACCATAACCCTAACCCTAACCCTAACCCTAACCCTAACCCTAGCCCAAATAACCCTAACCCTAACCCTAACCCTGACCCTAAACCTAACCCTAAACCAAATAACCCTAACCCTAACCCTAAACCAACTAGCCCTAACACTAACCATAAGCCTAACCTTTACCAAAATAACCCTAACCATTACCCAAACCCAACTAACCATAACCCTAACCCTAACCCTAACCCTAACCCTAACCCTAGCCCAAATAACCCTAAACCTAACCCTAACCCTGACCATAAACCTAACCCTAAACCAAATAACCCTAACCCTAACCCTAAACCAACTAGCCCTAACACTAACCATAAGCCTAACCTTTACCAAAATAACCCTAACCATAACCCAAACCCAACTAACCATAACCCTAACCCTAACCCTAACCCTAACCCTAACCCTAACCCTAACCCTAACCCTAACCCTAACCCTAACCCTAACCCTAGCCCAAATAACCCTAAACCCTAACCCTAACCCTGACCCTAAACCTAACCCTAAACCAACTAGCCCTAACACTAACCATAAGCCTAACCTTTACCAAAATAACCCTAACCATAACCCTAACACAACTAACCCTAACCCTAACCCTAACCCTAACCCTAACCCTAACCCTAGCCCAAATAACCCTAACCCTAACCCTAACCCTGACCCTAAACCTAACCCTAAACCAAATAACCCTAACCCTAACCCTAAACCAACTAGCCCTAACACTAACCATAAGCCTAACCTTTACCAAAATAACCCTAACCATAACCCAAACCCAACTAACGCTAACCCTAACCCTAACCCTAACCCTAACCCTAACCCTAGCCCAAATAACCCTAACCCTAACCCTAACCCTGACCCTAAACCTAACCCTAAACCAAATAACCCTAACCCTAACCCTAAACCAACTAGCCCTAACATTAACCATAAGCCTAACCTTTACCAAAATAACCCTAACCATAACCCAAACCCAACTAACCCTAACCCTAACCCTAACCCTAACCCTAACCCTAACCCTAACCCTACCCCAAATAACCCTAACCCTAACCCTAACCCTGACCCTAAACCTAACCCTAAACCAAATAACCCTAAACCTAACCCTAAACCAACTAGCCCTAACACTAACCCTAAGCCTAACCTTTACCAAAATAACCCTAACTATAACCCTAACCCAACTAACCCTAACCCTAACCCTAACCCTAACCCTAACCCTAACCCTAGCCCAAATAACCCTAACCCTAACCCTAACCCTGACCCTAAACCTAAACCTAAACCAAATAACCCTAACCCTAACCCTAAACCAACTAGCCCTAACACTAACCATAAGCCTAACCTTTACCAAAATAACCCTAACCATTACCCAAACCCAACTAAACATAACCCTAACCCTAACCCTAACCCTAACCCTAACCCTAACCCTAGCCCAAATAACCCTAACCCTAACCCTAACCCTGACCCTAAACCTAACCCTAAACCAAATAACCCTAACCCTAACCCTAAACCAACTAGCCCTAACACTAACCATAAGCCTAACCTTTACCAAAATAACCCTAACCATAACCCAAACCCAACTAACCATAACCCTAACCCTAACCCTAACCCTAACCCTAACCCTATCCCAAATAACCCTAACCCTAACCCTAACCCTGACCCTAAACCTAACCCTAAACCAAATAACCCTAACCCTAACCCTAAACCAACTAGCCCTAACACTAACCATAAGCCTAACCTTTACCAAAATAACCCTAACCATAACCCAAACCCAACTAACCATAACCCTAACCCTAACCCTAACCCTAACCCTAACCCTAGCCCAAATAACCCTAACCCTAACCCTAACCCTGACCCTAAACCTAAACCTAAACCAAATAACTCTAACCCTAACCCTAAACCAACTAGCCCTAACACTAACCATAAGCCTAACCTTTACCAAAATAACCCTAACCATTACCCAAACCCAACTAACCATAACCCTAACCCTAACCCTAACCCTAACCCTAACCCTAACCCTAGCCCAAATAACCCTAACCCTAACCCTAACCCTGACCCTAAACCTAACCCTAAACCAAATAACCCTAACCCTAACCCTAAACCAACTAGCCCTAACACTAACCATAAGCCTAACCTTTACCAAAATAACCCTAACCATAACCCAAACCCAACTAACCATAAACCTAACCCTAACCCTAACCCTAACCCTAACCCTACCCCAAATAACCCTAACCCTAACCCTAACCCTGACCCTAAACCTAACCCTAAACCAAATAACCCTAACCCTAACCCTAAACCAACTAGCCCTAACACTAACCATAAGCCTAACCTTTACCAAAATAACCCTAACCATAACCCAATCCCAACTAACCATAACCCTAACCCCAAGCCTAACCCTAACCCTAACCCTAGCCCAAATAACCCTAACCCTAACCCTAACCCTGACCCTAAACCTAACCCTAAACCAAATAACCCTAACCCTAACCCTAAACCAACTAGCCCTAACACTAATCATAAGACTAACCTTTACCAAAATAACCCTAACCATAACCCAAACCCAACTAACCCTAACCCTAACCCTAACCCTAACCCTAACCCTAACCCTAACCCTAACCCTAGCCCAAATAACCCTAACCCTAACCCTAACCCTGACCCTAAACCTAACCCTAAACCAAATAACCCTAACCCTAACCCTAAACCAACTAGCCCTAACACTAACCATAAGCCTAACCTTTACCAAAATAACCCTAACCATTACCCAAACCCAACTAACCATAACCCTAACCCTAACCCTAACCCTAACCCTAGCCCAAATAACCCTAACACTAACCCTAACCCTGACCCTAAACCTAAACCTAAACCAAATAACCCTAACCCTAACCCTAAACCAACTAGCCCTAACACTAAATATAAGCCTAACCTTTACCAAAATAACCCTAACCATAACCCTAACCCAACTAACCCTAACCCTAACCCTAACCCTAACCCTAACCCTAACCCTAACCCTAGCCCAAATAACCCTAACCCTAACCCTAACCCTGACCCTAAACCTAACCCTAAACCAAATAACCCTAACCCTAACCCTAAACCAACTAGCCCTAACACTAACCATAAGCCTAACCTTTACCAAAATAACCCTAACCATTACCCAAACCCAACTAACCATAACCCTAACCCTAACCCTAACCCTAACCCTAACCCTAGCCCAAATAACCCTAACCCTAACCCTAACCCTGACCCTAAACCTAACCCTAAACCAAATAACCCTAACCCTAACCCTAAACCAACTAGCCCTAACACTAACCATAAGCCTAACCTTTACCAAAATAACCCTAACCATTACCCAAACCCAACTAACCATAACCCTAACCCTAACCCTAACCCTAACCCTAACCCTAGCCCAAATAACCCTAAACCTAACCCTAACCCTGACCATAAACCTAACCCTAAACCAAATAACCCTAACCCTAACCCTAAACCAACTAGCCCTAACACTAACCATAAGCCTAACCTTTACCAAAATAACCCTAACCATAACCCAAACCCAACTAACCATAACCCTAACCCTAACCCTAACCCTAACCCTAACCCTAACCCTAACCCTAACCCTAACCCTAACCCTAACCCTAACCCTAACCCTAGCCCAAATAACCCTAAACCCTAACCCTAACCCTGACCCTAAACCTAACCCTAAACCAACTAGCCCTAACACTAACCATAAGCCTAACCTTTACCAAAATAACCCTAACCATAACCCTAACACAACTAACCCTAACCCTAACCCTAACCCTAACCCTAACCCTAACCCTAGCCCAAATAACCCTAACCCTAACCCTAACCCTGACCCTAAACCGAACCCTAAACCAAATAACCCTAACCCTAACCCTAAACCAACTAGCCCTAACACTAACCATAAGCCTAACCTTTACCAAAATAACCCTAACCATAACCCAAACCCAACTAACGCTAACCCTAACCCTAACCCTAACCCTAACCCTAACCCTAGCCCAAATAACCCTAACCCTAACCCTAACCCTGACCCTAAACCTAACCCTAAACCAAATAACCCTAACCCTAACCCTAAACCAACTAGCCCTAACATTAACCATAAGCCTAACCTTTACCAAAATAACCCTAACCATAACCCAAACCCAACTAACCCTAACCCTAACCCTAACCCTAACCCTAACCCTAACCCTAACCCTACCCCAAATAACCCTAACCCTAACCCTAACCCTGACCCTAAACCTAACCCTAAACCAAATAACCCTAAACCTAACCCTAAACCAACTAGCCCTAACACTAACCCTAAGCCTAACCTTTACCAAAATAACCCTAACTATAACCCTAACCCAACTAACCCTAACCCTAACCCTAACCCTAACCCTAACCCTAACCCTAGCCCAAATAACCCTAACCCTAACCCTAACCCTGACCCTAAACCTAAACCTAAACCAAATAACCCTAACCCTAACCCTAAACCAACTAGCCCTAACACTAACCATAAGCCTAACCTTTACCAAAATAACCCTAACCATTACCCAAACCCAACTAAACATAACCCTAACCCTAACCCTAACCCTAACCCTAACCCTAACCCTAACCCTAGCCCAAATAACCCTAACCCTAACCCTAACCCTGACCCTAAACCTAACCCTAAACCAAATAACCCTAACCCTAACCCTAAACCAACTAGCCCTAACACTAACCATAAGCCTAACCTTTACCAAAATAACCCTAACCATAACCCAAACCCAACTAACCATAACCCTAACCCTAACCCTAACCCTAACCCTAACCCTATCCCAAATAACCCTAACCCTAACCCTAACCCTGACCCTAAACCTAACCCTAAACCAAATAACCCTAACCCTAACCCTAAACCAACTAGCCCTAACACTAACCATAAGCCTAACCTTTACCAAAATAACCCTAACCATAACCCAAACCCAACTAACCATAACCCTAACCCTAACCCTAACCCTAACCCTAACCCTAGCCCAAATAACCCTAACCCTAACCCTAACCCTGACCCTAAACCTAAACCTAAACCAAATAACTCTAACCCTAACCCTAAACCAACTAGCCCTAACACTAACCATAAGCCTAACCTTTACCAAAATAACCCTAACCATTACCCAAACCCAACTAACCATAACCCTAACCCTAACCCTAACCCTAACCCTAACCCTAACCCTAGCCCAAATAACCCTAACCCTAACCCTAACCCTGACCCTAAACCTAAACCTAAACCAAATAACCCTAACCCTAACCCTAAACCAACTAGCCCTAACACTAACCATAAGCCTAACCTTTACCAAAATAACCCTAACCATAACCCAAACCCAACTAACCATAAACCTAACCCTAACCCTAACCCTAACCCTAACCCTACCCCAAATAACCCTAACCCTAACCCTAACCCTGACCCTAAACCTAACCCTAAACCAAATAACCCTAACCCTAACCCTAAACCAACTAGCCCTAACACTAACCATAAGCCTAACCTTTACCAAAATAACCCTAACCATAACCCAATCCCAACTAACCATAACCCTAACCCCAAGCCTAACCCTAACCCTAACCCTAGCCCAAATAACCCTAACCCTAACCCTAACCCTGACCCTAAACCTAACCCTAAACCAAATAACCCTAACCCTAACCCTAAACCAACTAGCCCTAACACTAACCCTAAGCCTAACCTTTACCAAAATAACCCTAACCATAACCCTAACCCAACTAACCATAACCCTAACCCTAACCCTAACCCTAACCCTAACCCTAACCCTAACCCTAGCCCAAATAACCTTAACCCTAACCCTAACCCTGACCCTAAACCTAAACCTAAACCAAATAACCCTAACCCTAACCCTAAACCAACTCGCCCTAGCACTAACCATAAGCCTAACCTTTACCAAAATAACCCTAACCATAACCCAAACCCAACTAACCATAACCCTAACCCTAACCCTAACCCTAACCCTAACCCTAACCCTAACCCTAACCCTAACCCTAGCCCAAATAACCCTAACCCTAACCCTAACCCTGACCCTAAACCTAAACCTAAACCAAATAACCCTAACCCTAACCCTAAACCAACTAGCCCTAACACTAACCATAAGCCTAACCTTTACCAAAATAACCCTAACCATTACCCAAACCCAACTAACCATAACCCTAACCCTAACCCTAACCCTAACCCTAACCCTAACCCTAACCCTAACCCTAACCCTAACCCTAACCCTAACCCTAGCCCAAATAACCCTAACCCTAACCCTAACCCTGACCCTAAACCTAAACCTAAACCAAATAACCCTAACCCTAAACCAACTAGCCCTAACACTAACCATAAGCCTAACCTTTACCAAAATAACCCTAACCATAACCCTAACCCAACTAACCCTAACCCTAACCCTAACCCTAACCCTAACCCTAACCCTAGCCCAAATAACCCTAACCCTAACCCTAACCCTGACCCTAAACCTAACCCTAAACCAAATAACCCTAACCCTAAACCAACTAGCCCTAACACTAACCATAAGCCTAACCTTTACCAAAATAACCCTAACCATTACCCAAACCCAACTAACCATAACCCTAACCCTAACCCTAACCCTAACCCTAACCCTAACCCTAACCCTAACCCTAGCCCAAATAACCCTAACCCTAACCCTAACCCTGACCCTAAACCTAAACCTAAACCAAATAACCCTAACCCTAAACCAACTAGCCCTAACACTAACCATAAGCCTAACCTTTACCAAAATAACCCTAACCATAACCCTAACCCAACTAACCCTAACCCTAACCCTAACCCTAACCCTAACCCTAACCCTAACCCTAGCCCAAATAACCCTAACCCTAACCCTAACCCTGACCCTAAACCTAACCCTAAACCAAATAACCCTAACCCTAACCCTAAACCAACTAGCCCTAACACTAACCATAAGCCTAACCTTTACCAAAATAACCCTAACCATAACCCTAACCCAACTAACCCTAACCCTAACCCTAACCCTAACCCTAACCCTAGCCCAAATAACCCTAACCCTAACCCTAACCCTGACCCTAAATCTAAACCTAAACCAAATAACCCTAACCCTAACCCTAAACCAACTAGCCCTAACACTAACCATAAGCCTAACCTTTACCAAAATAACCCTAACCATTACCCAAACCCAACTAAACATAACCCTAACCCTAACCCTAACCCTAACCCTAACCATAACCCTAACCCTAGCCCAAATAACCCTAACCCTAACCCTAACCCTGACCCTAAACCTAACCCTAAACCAAATAACCCTAACCCTAACCCTAAACCAACTAGCCCTAACACTAACCATAAGCCTAACCTTTACCAAAATAACCCTAACCATAACCCTAACCCAACTAACGCTAACCCTAACCCTAACCCTAACCCTAACCCTAGCCCAAATAACCCTAACCCTAACCCTAACCCTAACCCTAAACCTAAACCTAAACCAATAACCCTAACCCTAACCCTAAACCAACTAGCCCTAACACTAACCATAAGCCTAACCTTTACCAAAATAACCCTAACCATAACCCTAACCCTAACCCTAACCCTAACCCTAACCCTAACCCTAACCCTAACCCTAACCCTAACCCTAGCCCAAATAACCCTAACCCTAACCCTAACCCTGACCCTAAACCTAACCCTAAACCAAATAACCCTAACCCTAACCCTAAACCAACTAGCCCTAACACTAACCATAAGCCTAACCTTTACCAAAATAACCCTAACCATTACCCAAACCCAACTAACCATAACCCTAACCCTAACCCTAACCCTAACCCTAACCCTAGCCCAAATAACCCTAACCCTAACCCTAACCCTGACCCTAAACCTAACCCTAAACCAAATAACCCTAACCCTAACCCTAAACCAACTAGCCCTAACACTAACCATAAGCCTAACCTTTACCAAAATAACCCTAACCATAACCCAAACCCAACTAACCATAACCCTAACCCTAACCCTAACCCTAACCCTAACCCTAGCCCAAATAACCCTAAACCTAACCCTAACCCTGACCCTAAACCTAACCCTAAACCAAATAACCCTAACCCTAACCCTAAACCAACTAGCCCTAACACTAACCATAAGCCTAACCTTTACCAAAATAACCCTAACCATAACCCAAACCCAACTAACCATAACCCTAACCCTAACCCTAACCCTAACCCTAACCCTAACCCTAACCCTAACCCTAACCCTAACCCTAGCCCAAATAACCCTAAACCCTAACCCTAACCCTGACCCTAAACCTAACCCTAAACCAACTAGCCCTAACACTAACCATAAGCCTAACCTTTACCAAAATAACCCTAACCATTACCCAAACCCAACTAACCATAACCCTAACCCTAACCCTAACCCTAACCCTAACCCTAGCCCAAATAACCCTAACCCTAACCCTAACCCTGACCCTAAACCTAACCCTAAACCAAATAACCCTAACCCTAACCCTAAACCAACTAGCCCTAACACTAATCATAAGACTAACCTTTACCAAAATAACCCTAACCATAACCCAAACCCAACTAACCCTAACCCTAACCCTAACCCTAACCCTAACCCTAACCCTAACCCTACCCCAAATAACCCTAACCCTAACCCTAACCCTGACCCTAAACCTAACCCTAAACCAAATAACCCTAACCCTAACCCTAAACCAACTAGCCCTAACACTAACCATAAGCCTAACCTTTACCAAAATAACCCTAACCATTACCCAAACCCAACTAACCCTAACCCTAACCCTAACCCTAACCCTAACCCTAACCCTAACCCTAACCCTAGCCCAAATAACCCTAACCCTAACCCTAACCCTGACCCTAAACCTAAACCTAAACCAAATAACCCTAACCCTAAACCAACTAGCCCTAACACTAACCATAAGCCTAACCTTTACCAAAAGAACCCTAACCATTACCCAAACCCAACTAACCATAACCCTAACCCTAACCCTAACCCTAACCCTAACCCTAGCCCAAATAACCCTAACCCTAACCCTAACCCTGACCCTAAACCTAACCCTAAACCAAATAACCCTAACCCTAACCCTAAACCAACTAGCCCTAACACTAACCATAAGCCTAACCTTTACCAAAATAACCCTAACCATAACCCAAACCCAACTAACCATAACCCTAACCCTAACCCTAACCCTAACCCTAGCCCAAATAACCCTAACCCTAACCCTAACCCTGACCCTAAACCTAACCCTAAACCAAATAACCCTAACCCTAACCCTAAACCAACTAGCCCTAACACTAACCATAAGCCTAACCTTTACCAAAATAACCCTAACCATAACCCTAACCCAACTAACCCTAACCCTAACCCTAACCCTAACCCTAACCCTAGCCCAAATAACCCTAACCCTAACCCTAACCCTGACCCTAAATCTAAACCTAAACCAAATAACCCTAACCCTAACCCTAAACCAACTAGCCCTAACACTAACCATAAGCCTAACCTTTACCAAAATAACCCTAACCATTACCCAAACCCAACTAAACATAACCCTAACCCTAACCCTAACCCTAACCCTAACCCTAACCCTAACCCTAACCCTAGCCCAAATAACCCTAACCCTAACCCTAACCCTGACCCTAAACCTAACCCTAAACCAAATAACCCTAACCCTAACCCTAAACCAACTAGCCCTAACACTAACCATAAGCCTAACCTTTACCAAAATAACCCTAACCATTACCCAAACCCAACTAACCATAACCCTAACCCTAACCCTAACCCTAACCCTAGCCCAAATAACCCTAACACTAACCCTAACCCTGACCCTAAACCTAAACCTAAACCAAATAACCCTAACCCTAACCCTAAACCAACTAGCCCTAACACTAACCATAAGCCTAACCTTTACCAAAATAACCCTAACCATAACCCTAACCCAAGTAACCCTAACCCTAACCCTAACCCTAACCCTAACCCTAACCCTAACCCTAGCCCAAATAACCCTAACCCTAACCCTAACCCTGACCCTAAACCTAACCCTAAACCAAATAACCCTAACCCTAACCCTAAACCAACTAGCCCTAACACTAACCATAAGCCTAACCTTTACCAAAATAACCCTAACCATTACCCAAACCCAACTAACCATAACCCTAACCCTAACCCTAACCCTAACCCTAACCCTAACCCTAGCCCAAATAACCCTAACCCTAACCCTAACCCTGACCCTAAACCTAACCCTAAACCAAATAACCCTAACCCTAACCCTAAACCAACTAGCCCTAACACTAACCATAAGCCTAACCTTTACCAAAATAACCCTAACCATTACCCAAACCCAACTAACCATAACCCTAACCCTAACCCTAACCCTAACCCTAACCCTAGCCCAAATAACCCTAAACCTAACCCTAACCCTGACCATAAACCTAACCCTAAAACAAATAACCCTAACCCTAACCCTAAACCAACTAGCCCTAACACTAACCATAAGCCTAACCTTTACCAAAATAACCCTAACCATAACCCAAACCCAACTAACCATAACCCTAACCCTAACCCTAACCCTAACCCTAACCCTAACCCTAACCCTAACCCTAACCCTAACCCTAACCCTAACCCTAACCCTAGCCCAAATAACCCTAAACCCTAACCCTAACCCTGACCCTAAACCTAACCCTAAACCAACTAGACCTAACACTAACCATAAGCCTAACCTTTACCAAAATAACCCTAACCATAACCCTAACACAACTAACCCTAACCCTAACCCTAACCCTAACCCTAACCCTAACCCTAGCCCAAATAACCCTAACCCTAACCCTAACCCTGACCCTAAACCTAACCCTAAACCAAATAACCCTAACCCTAACCCTAAACCAACTAGCCCTAACACTAACCATAAGCCTAACCTTTACCAAAATAACCCTAACCATAACCCAAACCCAACTAACGCTAACCCTAACCCTAACCCTAACCCTAACCCTAACCCTAGCCCAAATAACCCTAACCCTAACCCTAACCCTGACCCTAAACCTAACCCTAAACCAAATAACCCTAACCCTAACCCTAAACCAACTAGCCCTAACATTAACCATAAGCCTAACCTTTACCAAAATAACCCTAACCATAACCCAAACCCAACTAACCCTAACCCTAACCCTAACCCTAACCCTAACCCTAACCCTACCCCAAATAACCCTAACCCTAACCCTAACCCTGACCCTAAACCTAACCCTAAACCAAATAACCCTAAACCTAACCCTAAACCAACTAGCCCTAACACTAACCCTAAGCCTAACCTTTACCAAAATAACCCTAACTATAACCCTAACCCAACTAACCCTAACCCTAACCCTAACCCTAACCCTAACCCTAGCCCAAATAACCCTAACCCTAACCCTAACCCTGACCCTAAACCTAACCCTAAACCAAATAACCCTAACCCTAACCCTAAACCAACTAGCCCTAACACTAACCATAAGCCTAACCTTTACCAAAATAACCCTAACCATAACCCAAACCCAACTAACCATAACCATAACCCTAACCCTAACCCTAACCCTAACCCTAACCCTAACCCTAACCCTAGCCCAAATAACCCTAACCCTAACCCTAACCCTGACCCTAAACCTAACCCTAAACCAAATAACCCTAACCCTAACCCTAAACCAACTAGCCCTAACACTAACCATAAGCCTAACCTTTACCAAAATAACCCTAACCATAACCCAAACCCAACTAACCATAACCCTAACCCTAACCCTAACCCTAACCCTAACCCTAGCCCAAATAACCCTAACCCTAACCCTAACCCTGACCCTAAACCTAAACCTAAACCAAATAACCCTAACCCTAACCCTAAACCAACTAGCCCTAACACTAACCATAAGCCTAACCTTTACCAAAATAACCCTAACCATTACCCAAACCCAACTAACCATAACCCTAACCCTAACCCTAACCCTAACCCTAGCCCAAATAACCCTAACCCTAACCCTAACCCTGACCCTAAACCTAACCCTAAACCAAATAACCCTAACCCTAACCCTAAACCAACTAGCCCTAACACTAACCATAAGCCTAACCTTTACCAAAATAACCCTAACCATAACCCAAACCCAACTAACCATAACCCTAACCCTAACCCTAACCCTAACCCTAACCCTAGCCCAAATAACCCTAACCCTAACCCTAACCCTGACCCTAAACCTAACCCTAAACCAAATAACCCTAACCCTAACCCTAAACCAACTAGCCCTAACACTAACCATAAGCCTAACCTTTACCAAAATAACCCTAACCATAACCCTAACCCAACTAACCCTAACCCTAACCCTAACCCTAACCCTAACCCTAGCCCAAATAACCCTAACCCTAACCCTAACCCTGACCCTAAATCTAAACCTAAACCAAATAACCCTAACCCTAACCCTAAACCAACTAGCCCTAACACTAACCATAAGCCTAACCTTTACCAAAATAACCCTAACCATTACCCAAACCCAACTAAACATAACCCTAACCCTAACCATAACCCTAACCCTAACCCTAGCCCAAATAACCCTAACCCTAACCCTAACCCTGACCCTAAACCTAAACCTAAACCAAATAACCCTAACCCTAACCCTAAACCAACTAGCCCTAACACTAACCATAAGCCTAACCTTTACCAAAATAACCCTAACCATAACCCTAACCCAACTAACGCTTACCCTAACCCTAACCCTAACCCTAACCCTAGCCCAAATAACCCTAACCCTAACCCTAACCCTGACCCTAAACCTAAACCTAAACCAAATAACCCTAACCCTAACCCTAAACCAACTAGCCCTAACACTAACCATAAGCCTAACCTTTACCAAAATAACCCTAACCATAACCCTAACCCAACTAACCCTAACCCTAACCCTAACCCTAACCCTAACCCTAACCCTAACCCTAACCCTAACCCTAGCCCAAATAACCCTAACCCTAACCCTAACCCTGACCCTAAACCTAACCCTAAACCAAATAACCCTAACCCTAACCCTAAACCAACTAGCCCTAACACTAACCATAAGCCTAACCTTTACCAAAATAACCCTAACCATTACCCAAACCCAACTAACCATAACCCTAACCCTAACCCTAACCCTAACCCTAACCCTAACCCTAGCCCAAATAACCCTAAACCTAACCCTAACCCTGACCATAAACCTAAACCTAAACCAAATAACCCTAACCCTAACCCTAAACCAACTAGCCCTAACACTAACCATAAGCCTAACCTTTACCAAAATAACCCTAACCATAACCCAAACCCAACTAACCATAACCCTAACCCTAACCCTAACCCTAACCTAACCCTAACCCTAACCCTAACCCTAACCCTAACCCTAACCCTAACCCTAACCCTAACCCTAACCCTAACCCTAGCCCAAATAACCCTAAACCCTAACCCTAACCCTGACCCTAAACCTAACCCTAAACCAACTAGCCCTAACACTAACCATAAGCCTAACCTTTACCAAAATAACCCTAACCCTAACCCTAACCCTAGCCCAAATAACCCTAACCCTAACCCTAACCCTGACCCTAAACCTAACCCTAAACCAAATAACCCTAACCCTAACCCTAAACCAACTAGCCCTAACACTAACCATAAGCCTAACCTTTACCAAAATAACCCTAACCATAACCCAAACTCAACTAAACATAACCCTAACCCTAACCCTAACCCTAACCCTAACCCTAACCCTAACCCTAACCCTAACCCTAGCCCAAATAACCCTAACCCTAACCCTAACCCTGACCCTAAACCTAACCCTAAACCAAATAACCCTAACCCTAACCCTAAACCAACTAGCCCTAACACTAACCATAAGCCTAACCTTTACCAAAATAACCCTAACCATAACCCTAACCCAACTAACCCTAACCCTAACCCTAACCCTAACCCTAACCCTAGCCCAACTAACCCTAACCCTAACCCTAACCCTAACCCTAACCCTAACCCTAGCCCAAATAACCCTAACCCTAACCCTAACCCTGACCCTAAACCTAACCCTAAACCAAATAACCCTAACCCTAACCCTAAACCAACTAGCCCTAACACTAACCATAAGCCTAACCTTTACAAAAATAACCCTAACCATAACCCAAACCCAACTAACCATAACCCTAACCCTAACACTAACCCTAACCCGAACCCTAGCCCAAATAACCCTAACCCTAACCCTAACCCTGACCGTAAACCTAAACGTAAACCAAATAACCCTAACCCTAACCCTAAACCAACTAGCCCTAACACTAACCATAAGCCTAACCTTTACCAAAATAACCCTAACCATAACCCTAACCCAACTAATCATAACCCCAACCCTAACCCTAACCCTAACCCTAACCCTAGCCAAAATAACCCTAACCCTAACCCTAACCCTGACCCTAAACCTAACCCTAAACCAAATAACCCTAACCCTAACCCTAAACCAACTAGCCCTAACACTAACCATAAGCCTAACCTTTACCAAAATAACCCTAACCATAACCCAAACCCAACTAACGCTAACCCTAACCCTAACCCAAACCCTAAACCTAGCCCAAATAACCCTAACCCTAACCCTAACCCTAACCCTAACCCTAACCCTAACCCTAACCCTAACCCTAACCCTAACCCTAACCCTAACCCTAACCATAACCCTGACCCTAAACCTAAACCTAAACCAAATAACCCTAACCCTAACCCTAAACCAACTAGCCCTAACACTAACCATAAGCCTAACCTTTACCAAAATAACCCTAACCATTACCCAAACCCAACTAACCATAACCCTAACCCTAACCCTAACCCTAACCCTAACCCTAACCCTAACCCTAGCCCAAATAACCCTAACCCTAACCCTAACCCTGACCCTAAACCTAACCCTAAACCAAATAACCCTAACCCTAACCCTAAACCAACTAGCCCTAACACTAACCATAAGCCTAACCTTTACCAAAATAACCCTAACCATAACCCAAACCCAACTAACCATAACCCTAACCCTAACCCTAACCCTAACCCTAACCCTAACCCTAGCCCAAATAACCCTAACCCTAACCCTAACCCTGACCCTAAACCTAAACCTAAACCAAATAACCCTAACCCTAACCCTAAACCAACTAGCCCTAACACTAATCATAAGCCTAACCTTTACCAAAATAACCCTAACCATAACCCAAACCCAACTAACCATAACCCTAACCCTAACCCTAACCCTAACCCTAACCCTAACCCTAACCCTAACCCTAACCCTAGCCCAAATAACCCTAACCCTAACCCTAACCCTGACCCTAAACCTAACCCTAAACCAAATAACCCTAACCCTAACCCTAAACCAACTAGCCCTAACACTAACCATAAGCCTAACCTTTACCAAAATAACCCTAACCATAACCCAAACCCAACTAACCATAACCCTAACCCTAACCCTAACCCTAACCCTAACCCTAACCCTAACCCTAACCCTAGCCCAAATAACACTAACCCTAACCCTAACCCTGACCCTAAACCTAAACCTAAACCAAATAACCCTAACCCTAACCCTAAACCAACTAGCCATAACACTAACCATAAGCCTAACCTTTACCAAAATAACGCTAACCATAACCCAAACCCAACTAACCATAACCCTAACCCTAACCCTAACCCTAACCCTAACCCTAGCCCAAATAACCCTAACCCTAACCCTAACCCTGACCCTAAACCTAACCCTAAACCAAATAACCCTAACCCTAACCCTAAACCAACTAGCCCTAACACTAACCATAAGCCTAACCTTTACCAAAATAACCCTAACCATAACCCTAACCCAACTAACCCTAACCCTAACCCTAACCCTAACCCTAACCCTAACCCTAGCCCAAATAACCCTAACCCTAACCCTAACCCTGACCCTAAACCTAAACCTAAACCAAATAACCCTAACCCTAACCCTAAACCAACTAGCCCTAACACTAACCATAAGCCTAACCTTTACCAAAATAACCCTAACCATTACCCAAACCCAACTAAACATAACCCTAACCCTAACCCTAACCCTAACCCTAACCCTAACCCTAGCCCAAATAACCCTAACCCTAACCCTAACCCTGACCCTAAACCTAACCCTAAACCAAATAACCCTAACCCTAACCCTAAACCAACTAGCCCTAACACTAACCATAAGCCTAACCTTTACCAAAATAACCCTAACCATAACCCAAACCCAACTAACCATAACCCTAACCCTAACCCTAACCCTAACCCTAACCCTATCCCAAATAACCCTAACCCTAACCCTAACCCTGACCCTAAACCTAACCCTAAACCAAATAACCCTAACCCTAACCCTAAACCAACTAGCCCTAACACTAACCATAAGCCTAACCTTTACCAAAATAACCCTAACCATAACCCAAACCCAACTAACCATAACCCTAACCCTAACCCTAACCCTAACCCTAACCCTAGCCCAAATAACCCTAACCCTAACCCTAACCCTGACCCTAAACCTAAACCTAAACCAAATAACTCTAACCCTAACCCTAAACCAACTAGCCCTAACACTAACCATAAGCCTAACCTTTACCAAAATAACCCTAACCATTACCCAAACCCAACTAACCATAACCCTAACCCTAACCCTAACCCTAACCCTAACCCTAACCCTAACCCTAACCCTAGCCCAAATAACCCTAACCCTAACCCTAACCCTGACCCTAAACCTAAACCTAAACCAAATAACCCTAACCCTAACCCTAAACCAACTAGCCCTAACACTAACCATAAGCCTAACCTTTACCAAAATAACCCTAACCATAACCCAAACCCAACTAACCATAACCCTAACCCTAACCCTAACCCTAACCCTACCCCAAATAACCCTAACCCTAACCCTAACCCTGACCCTAAACCTAACCCTAAACCAAATAACCCTAACCCTAACCCTAAACCAACTAGCCCTAACACTAACCATAAGCCTAACCTTTACCAAAATAACCCTAACCATAACCCAAACCCAACTAACCATAACCCTAACCCTAAGCCTAACCCTAACCCTAACCCTAGCCCAAATAACCCTAACCCTAACCCTAACCCTGACCCTAAACCTAACCCTAAACCAAATAACCCTAACCCTAACCCTAAACCAACTAGCCCTAACACTAACCCTAAGCCTAACCTTTACCAAAATAACCCTAACCATAACCCTAACCCAACTAACCATAACCCTAACCCTAACCCTAACCCTAACCCTAACCCTAGCCCAAATAACCTTAACCCTAACCCTAACCCTGACCCTAAACCTAAACCTAAACCAAATAACCCTAACCCTAACCCTAAACCAACTAGCCCTAACACTAACCATAAGCCTAACCTTTACCAAAATAACCCTAACCATAACCCTAACCCAACTAACCCTAACCCTAACACTAACCCTAACCCTAACCCTAACCCTAGCCCAAATAACCCTAACCCTAACCCTAACCCTAACCCTAAACCTAAACCTAAACCAAATAACCCTAACCCTAACCCTAAACCAACTAGCCCTAACACTAACCATAAGCCTAACCTTTACCAAAATAACCCTAACCATTACCCAAACCCACCTAACCATAACCCTAACCCTAACCCTAACCCTAACCCTAACCCTAACCCTAGCCCAAATAACCCTAACCCTAACCCTAACCCTGACCCTAAACCTAACCCTAAACCAAATAACCCTAACCCTAACCCTAAACCAACTAGCCCTAACACTAACCATAAGCCTAACCTTTACCAAAATAACCCTAACCATAACCCAAACCCAACTAACCATAACCCTAACCCTAACCCTAACCCTAACCCTAACCCTAGCCCAAATAACCCTAACCCTAACCCTAACCCTGACCCTAAACCTAACCCTAAACCAAATAACCCTAACCCTAACCCTAAACCAACTAGCCCTAACACTAATCATAAGCCTAACCTTTACCAAAATAACCCTAACCATAACCCAAACCCAACTAACCATAACCCTAACCCTAACACTAACCCTAACCCTAACCCTAACCCTAACCCTAACCCTAGCCCAAATAA
>NW_028276508.1:622500-625000 GCF_052056855.1 Sturnus vulgaris | reverse complement strand
GCCCAAATAACCTTAACCCTAACCCTAACCCTGACCCTAAACCTAAACCTAAACCAAATAACCCTAACCCTAACCCTAAACCAACTAGCCCTAACACTAACCATAAGCCTAACCTTTACCAAAATAACCCTAACCATAACCCTAACCCAACTAACCCTAACCCTAACCCTAACCCTAACCCTAACCCTAACCCTAGCCCAAATAACCCTAACCCTAACCCTAACCCTAACCCTAAACCTAAACCTAAACCAAATAACCCTAACCCTAACCCTAAACCAACTAGCCCTAACACTAACCATAAGCCTAACCTTTACCAAAATAACCCTAACCATTACCCAAACCCAACTAACCATAACCCTAACCCTAACCCTAACCCTAACCCTAACCCTAACCCTAGCCCAAATAACCCTAACCCTAACCATAACCCTGACCCTAAACCTAAACCTAAACCAAATAACCCTAACCCTAACCCTAAACCAACTAGCCCTAACACTAACCATAAGCCTAACCTTTACCAAAATAACCCTAACCATTACCCAAACCCAACTAACCATAACCCTAACCCTAACCCTAACCCTAACCCTAACCCTAACCCTAACCCTAACCCTAGCCCAAATAACCCTAACCCTAACCCTAACCCTGACCCTAAACCTAACCCTAAACCAAATAACCCTAACCCTAACCCTAAACCAACTAGCCCTAACACTAACCATAAGCCTAACCTTTACCAAAATAACCCTAACCATAACCCAAACCCAACTAACCATAACCCTAACCCTAACCCTAACCCTAACCCTAACCCTAGCCCAAATAACCCTAACCCTAACCCTAACCCTGACCCTAAACCTAACCCTAAACCAAATAACCCTAACCCTAACCCTAAACCAACTAGCCCTAACACTAATCATAAGCCTAACCTTTACCAAAATAACCCTAACCATAACCCAAACCCAACTAACCATAACCCTAACCCTAACACTAACCCTAACCCTAACCCTAACCCTAACCCTAACCCTAGCCCAAATAACCCTAACCCTAACCCTAACCCTGACCCTAAACCTAAACCTAAACCAAATAACCCTAACCCTAACCCTAAACCAACTAGCCCTAACACTAACCATAAGCCTAACCTTTACCAAAATAACCCTAACCATTACCCAAACCCAACTAACCATAACCCTAACCCTAACCCTAACCCTAACCCTAACCCTAACCCTAACCATAACCCTAACCCTAGCCCAAATAACCCTAACCCTAACCCTAACCCTGACCCTAAACCTAAACCTAAACCAAATAACCCTAACCCTAAACCAACTAGCCCTAACACTAACCATAAGCCTAACCTTTACCAAAATAACCCTAACCATAACCCTAACCCAACTAACCCTAACCCTAACCCTAACCCTAACCCTAAACCTAACCCTAGCCCAAATAACCCTAACCCTAACCCTAACCCTGACCCTAAACCTAACCCTAAACCAAATAACCCTAACCCTAAACCAACTAGCCCTAACACTAACCATAAGCCTAACCTTTACCAAAATAACCCTAACCATTACCCAAACCCAACTAACCATAACCCTAACCCTAACCCTAACCCTAACCCTAACCCTAACCCTAACCCTAACCCTAGCCCAAATAACCCTAACCCTAACCCTAACCCTAAACCTAAACCTAAACCAAATAACCCTAACCCTAAACCAACTAGCCCTAACACTAACCATAAGCCTAACCTTTACCAAAATAACCCTAACCATAACCCTAACCCAACTAACCCTAACCCTAACCCTAACCCTAACCCTAACCCTAGCCCAAATAACCCTAACCCTAACCCTAACCCTGACCCTAAACCTAACCCTAAACCAAATAACCCTAACCCTAACCCTAAACCAACTAGCCCTAACACTAACCATAAGCCTAACCTTTACCAAAATAACCCTAACCATAACCCTAACCCAACTAACCCTAACCCTAACCCTAACCCTAACCCTAACCCTAGCCCAAATAACCCTAACCCTAACCCTAACCCTGACCCTAAATCTAAACCTAAACCAAATAACCCTAACCCTAACCCTAAACCAACTAGCCCTAACACTAACCCTAAGCCTAACCTTTACCAAAATAACCCTAACCATTACCCAAACCCAACTAAACATAACCCTAACCCTAACCCTAACCCTAACCCTAACCCTAGCCCAAATAACCCTAACCCTAACCCTAACCCTGACCCTAAACCTAACCCTAAACCAAATAACCCTAACCCTAACCCTAAACCAACTTGCCCTAACACTAACCATAAGCCTAACCTTTACCAAAATAACCCTAACCATAACCCTAACCCAACTAACCCTAACCCTAACCCTAACCCTAACCCTAACCCTAGCCCAAATAACCCTAACCCTAACCCTAACCCTAACCCTAAACCTAAACCTAAACCAAATAACCCTAACCCTAACCCTAAACCAACTAGCCCTAACACTAACCATAAGCCTAACCTTTA
>NW_028276508.1:612500-617500 GCF_052056855.1 Sturnus vulgaris | reverse complement strand
ACCCTAGCCCAAATAACCCTAACCCTAACCCTAACCCTAACCCTAAACCTAAACCTAAACCAAATAACCCTAACCCTAAACCAACTAGCCCTAACACTAACCATAAGCCTAACCTTTACCAAAATAACCCTAACCATAACCCTAACCCAACTAACCCTAACCCTAACCCTAACCCTAACCCTAACCCTAACCCTAACCCTAGCCCAAATAACCCTAACCCTAACCCTAACCCTGACCCTAAACCTAACCCTAAACCAAATAACCCTAACCCTAACCCTAAACCAACTAGCCCTAACACTAACCATAAGCCTAACCTTTACCAAAATAACCCTAACCATAACCCTAACCCAACTAACCCTAACCCTAACCCTAACCCTAACCCTAACCCTAACCCTAGCCCAAATAACCCTAACCCTAACCCTAACCCTAACCCTAAACCTAAACCTAAACCAAATAACCCTAACCCTAACCCTAAACCAACTAGCCCTAACACTAACCATAAGCCTAACCTTTACCAAAATAACCCTAACCATTACCCAAACCCAACTAACCATAACCCTAACCCTAACCCTAACCCTAACCCTAACCCTAACCCTAGCCCAAATAACCCTAACCCTAACCATAACCCTGACCCTAAACCTAAACCTAAACCAAATAACCCTAACCCTAACCCTAAACCAACTAGCCCTAACACTAACCATAAGCCTAACCTTTACCAAAATAACCCTAACCATTACCCAAACCCAACTAACCATAACCCTAACCCTAACCCTAACCCTAACCCTAACCCTAACCCTAGCCCAAATAACCCTAACCCTAACCCTAACCCTGACCCTAAACCTAACCCTAAACCAAATAACCCTAACCCTAACCCTAAACCAACTAGCCCTAACACTAACCATAAGCCTAACCTTTACCAAAATAACCCTAACCATAACCCAAACCCAACTAACCATAACCCTAACCCTAACCCTAACCCTAACCCTAACCCTAGCCCAAATAACCCTAACCCTAACCCTAACCCTGACCCTAAACCTAACCCTAAACCAAATAACCCTAACCCTAACCCTAAACCAACTAGCCCTAACACTAATCATAAGCCTAACCTTTACCAAAATAACCCTAACCATAACCCAAACCCAACTAACCATAACCCTAACCCTAACACTAACCCTAACCCTAACCCTAACCCTAACCCTAACCCTAGCCCAAATAACCCTAACCCTAACCCTAACCCTGACCCTAAACCTAAACCTAAACCAAATAACCCTAACCCTAACCCTAAACCAACTAGCCCTAACACTAACCATAAGCCTAACCTTTACCAAAATAACCCTAACCATTACCCAAACCCAACTAACCATAACCCTAACCCTAACCCTAACCCTAACCCTAACCCTAACCCTAACCCTAACCCTAGCCCAAATAACCCTAACCCTAACCCTAACCCTGACCCTAAACCTAAACCTAAACCAAATAACCCTAACCCTAAACCAACTAGCCCTAACACTAACCATAAGCCTAACCTTTACCAAAATAACCCTAACCATAACCCTAACCCAACTAACCCTAACCCTAACCCTAACCCTAACCCTAAACCTAACCCTAGCCCAAATAACCCTAACCCTAACCCTAACCCTGACCCTAAACCTAACCCTAAACCAAATAACCCTAACCCTAAACCAACTAGCCCTAACACTAACCATAAGCCTAACCTTTACCAAAATAACCCTAACCATTACCCAAACCCAACTAACCATAACCCTAACCCTAACCCTAACCCTAACCCTAACCCTAACCCTAACCCTAACCCTAGCCCAAATAACCCTAACCCTAACCCTAACCCTAAACCTAAACCTAAACCAAATAACCCTAACCCTAAACCAACTAGCCCTAACACTAACCATAAGCCTAACCTTTACCAAAATAACCCTAACCATAACCCTAACCCAACTAACCCTAACCCTAACCCTAACCCTAACCCTAACCCTAACCCTAACCCTAGCCCAAATAACCCTAACCCTAACCCTAACCCTGACCCTAAACCTAACCCTAAACCAAATAACCCTAACCCTAACCCTAAACCAACTAGCCCTAACACTAACCATAAGCCTAACCTTTACCAAAATAACCCTAACCATAACCCTAACCCAACTAACCCTAACCCTAACCCTAACCCTAACCCTAACCCTAGCCCAAATAACCCTAACCCTAACCCTAACCCTGACCCTAAATCTAAACCTAAACCAAATAACCCTAACCCTAACCCTAAACCAACTAGCCCTAACACTAACCCTAAGCCTAACCTTTACCAAAATAACCCTAACCATTACCCAAACCCAACTAAACATAACCCTAACCCTAACCCTAACCCTAACCCTAACCCTAGCCCAAATAACCCTAACCCTAACCCTAACCCTGACCCTAAACCTAACCCTAAACCAAATAACCCTAACCCTAACCCTAAACCAACTAGCCCTAACACTAACCATAAGCCTAACCTTTACCAAAATAACCCTAACCATAACCCTAACCCAACTAACGCTAACCCTAACCCTAACCCTAACCCTAACCCTAGCCCAAATAACCCTAACCCTAACCCTAACCCTAACCCTAAACCTAAACCTAAACCAAATAACCCTAACCCTAACCCTAAACCAACTAGCCCTAACACTAACCATAAGCCTAACCTTTACCAAAATAACCCTAACCATAACCCTAACCCACCTAACCCTAACCCTAACCCTAACCCTAACCCTAACCCTAACCCTAACCCTAACCCTAGCCCAAATAACCCTAACCCTAACCCTAACCCTGACCCTAAACCTAACCCTAAACCAAATAACCCTAACCCTAACCCTAAACCAACTAGCCCTAACACTAACCATAAGCCTAACCTTTACCAAAATAACCCTAACCATTACCCAAACCCAACTAACCATAACCCTAACCCTAACCCTAACCCTAACCCTAACCCTAGCCCAAATAACCCTAACCCTAACCCTAACCCTGACCCTAAACCTAAACCTAAACCAAATAACCCTAACCCTAAACCAACTAGCCCTAACACTAACCATAAGCCTAACCTTTACCAAAATAACCCTAACCATAACCCTAACCCAACTAACCCTAACCCTAACCCTAACCCTAACCCTAACCCTACCCCTAGCCCAAATAACCCTAACCCTAACCCTAACCCTGACCCTAAACCTAACCCTAAACCAAATAACCCTAACCCTAAACCAACTAGCCCTAACACTAACCATAAGCCTAACCTTTACCAAAATAACCCTAACCATTACCCAAACCCAACTAACCATAACCCTAACCCTAACCCTAACCCTAACCCTAACCCTAACCCTAACCCTAACCCTAGCCCAAATAACCCTAACCCTAACCCTAACCCTAACCCTAAACCTAAACCTAAACCAAATAACCCTAACCCTAAACCAACTAGCCCTAACACTAACCATAAGCCTAACCTTTACCAAAATAACCCTAACCATAACCCTAACCCAACTAACCCTAACCCTAACCCTAACCCTAACCCTAACCCTAACCCTAACCCTAGCCCAAATAACCCTAACCCTAACCCTAACCCTGACCCTAAACCTAACCCTAAACCAAATAACCCTAACCCTAACCCTAAACCAACTAGCCCTAACACTAACCATAAGCCTAACCTTTACCAAAATAACCCTAACCATAACCCTAACCCAACTAACCCTAACCCTAACCCTAACCCTAACCCTAGCCCAAATAACCCTAACCCTAACCCTAACCCTGACCCTAAATCTAAACCTAAACCAAATAACCCTAACCCTAACCCTAAACCAACTAGCCCTAACACTAACCATAAGCCTAACCTTTACCAAAATAACCCTAACCATTACCCAAACCCAACTAAACATAACCCTAACCCTAACCCTAACCCTAACCCTAACCCTAGCCCAAATAACCCTAACCCTAACCCTAACCCTGACCCTAAACCTAACCCTAAACCAAATAACCCTAACCCTAACCCTAAACCAACTAGCCCTAACACTAACCATAAGCCTAACCTTTACCAAAATAACCCTAACCATAACCCTAACCCAACTAACGCTAACCCTAACCCTAACCCTAACCCTAACCCTAGCCCAAATAACCCTAACCCTAACCCTAACCCTAACCCTAAACCTAAACCTAAACCAAATAACCCTAACCCTAACCCTAAACCAACTAGCCCTAACACTAACCATAAGCCTAACCTTTACCAAAATAACCCTAACCATAACCCTAACCCAACTAACCCTAACCCTAACCCTAACCCTAACCCTAACCCTAACCCTAACCCTAGCCCAAATAACCCTAACCCTAACCCTAACCCTGACCCTAAACCTAACCCTAAACCAAATAACCCTAACCCTAACCCTAAACCAACTAGCCCTAACACTAACCATAAGCCTAACCTTTACCAAAATAACCCTAACCATTACCCAAACCCAACTAACCATAACCCTAACCCTAACCCTAACCCTAACCCTAACCCTAGCCCAAATAACCCTAACCCTAACCCTAACCCTGACCCTAAACCTAAACCTAAACCAAATAACTCTAACCCTAACCCTAAACCAACTAGCCCTAACACTAACCATAAGCCTAACCTTTACCAAAATAACCCTAACCATTACCCAAACCCAACTAACCATAACCCTAACCCTAACCCTAACCCTAACCCTAACCCTAACCCTAACCCTAGCCCAAATAACCCTAACCCAAACCCTAACCCTGACCCTAAACCTAAACCTAAACCAAATAACCCTAACCCTAACCCTAAACCAACTAGCCCTAACACTAACCATAAGCCTAACCTTTACCAAAATAACCCTAACCATAACCCAAACCCAACTAACCATAACCCTAACCCTAACCCTAACCCTAACCCTACCCCAAATAACCCTAACCCTAACCCTAACCCTGACCCTAAACCTAACCCTAAACCAAATAACCCTAACCCT
>NW_028276508.1:605000-610000 GCF_052056855.1 Sturnus vulgaris | reverse complement strand
ACCCTAACCCTAACCCTAACCCTAACCCTAACCCTAGCCCAAATAACCCTAACCCTAACCCTAACCCTGACCCTAAACCTAACCCTAAACCAAATAACCCTAACCCTAACCCTAAACCAACTAGCCCTAACACTAACCATAAGCCTAACCTTTACCAAAATAACCCTAACCATAACCCTAACCCAACTAACGCTAACCCTAACCCTAACCCTAACCCTAGCCCAAATAACCCTAACCCTAACCCTAACCCTAACCCTAAACCTAAACCTAAACCAAATAACCCTAACCCTAACCCTAAACCAACTAGCCCTAACACTAACCATAAGCCTAACCTTTACCAAAATAACCTTAACCATAACCCTAACCCAACTAACCCTAACCCTAACCCTAACCCTAACCCTAACCCTAACCCTAACCCTAGCCCAAATAACCCTAACCCTAACCCTAACCCTGACCCTAAACCTAACCCTAAACCAAATAACCCTAACCCTAACCCTAAACCAACTAGCCCTAACACTAACCATAAGCCTAACCTTTACCAAAATAACCCTAACCATTACCCAAACCCAACTAACCATAACCCTAACCCTAACCCTAACCCTAACCCTAACCCTAGCCCAAATAACCCTAACCCTAACCCTAACCCTGACCCTAAACCTAAACCTAAACCAAATAACCCTAACCCTAAACCAACTAGCCCTAACACTAACCATAAGCCTAACCTTTACCAAAATAACCCTAACCATAACCCTAACCCAACTAACCCTAACCCTAACCCTAACCCTAACCCTAACCCTAACCCTAGCCCAAATAACCCTAACCCTAACCCTAACCCTGACCCTAAACCTAACCCTAAACCAAATAACCCTAACCCTAAACCAACTAGCCCTAACACTAACCATAAGCCTAACCTTTACCAAAATAACCCTAACCATTACCCAAACCCAACTAACCATAACCCTAACCCTAACCCTAACCCTAACCCTAACCCTAACCCTAACCCTAACCCTAGCCCAAATAACCCTAACCCTAACCCTAACCCTAACCCTAAACCTAAACCTAAACCAAATAACCCTAACCCTAAACCAACTAGCCCTAACACTAACCATAAGCCTAACCTTTACCAAAATAACCCTAACCATAACCCTAACCCAACTAACCCTAACCCTAACCCTAACCCTAACCCTAACCCTAACCCTAACCCTAGCCCAAATAACCCTAACCCTAACCCTAACCCTGACCCTAAACCTAACCCTAAACCAAATAACCCTAACCCTAACCCTAAACCAACTAGCCCTAACACTAACCATAAGCCTAACCTTTACCAAAATAACCCTAACCATAACCCTAACCCAACTAACCCTAACCCTAACCCTAACCCTAACCCTAACCCTAGCCCAAATAACCCTAACCCTAACCCTAACCCTGACCCTAAATCTAAACCTAAACCAAATAACCCTAACCCTAACCCTAAACCAACTAGCCCTAACACTAACCATAAGCCTAACCTTTACCAAAATAACCCTAACCATTACCCAAACCCAACTAAACATAACCCTAACCCTAACCCTAACCCTAACCCTAGCCCAAATAACCCTAACCCTAACCCTAACCCTGACCCTAAACCTAACCCTAAACCAAATAACCCTAACCCTAACCCTAAACCAACTAGCCCTAACACTAACCATAAGCCTAACCTTTACCAAAATAACCCTAACCATAACCCTAACCCAACTAACGCTAACCCTAACCCTAACCCTAACCCTAACCCTAGCCCAAATAACCCTAACCCTAACCCTAACCCTAACCCTAAACCTAAACCTAAACCAAATAACCCTAACCCTAACCCTAAACCAACTAGCCCTAACACTAACCATAAGCCTAACCTTTACCAAAATAACCCAAACCATAACCCTAACCCAACTAACCCTAACCCTAACCCTAACCCTAACCCTAACCCTAACCCTAACCCTAGCCCAAATAACCCTAACCCTAACCCTAACCCTGACCATAAACCTAACCCTAAACCAAATAACCCTAACCCTAACCCTAAACCAACTAGCCCTAACACTAACCATAAGCCTAACCTTTACCAAAATAACCCTAACCATTACCCAAACCCAACTAACCATAACCCTAACCCTAACCCTAACCCTAACCCTAACCCTAGCCCAAATAACCCTAACCCTAACCCTAACCCTGACCCTAAACCTAACCCTAAACCAAATAACCCTAACCCTAACCCTAAACCAACTAGCCCTAACACTAATCATAAGACTAACCTTTACCAAAATAACCCTAACCATAACCCAAACCCAACTAACCCTAACCCTAACCCTAACCCTAACCCTAACCCTAACCCTAACCCTAACCCTAACCCTAACCCTAACCCTAACCCTAACCCTAACCCTAACCCTAACCCTACCCCAAATAACCCTAACCCTAACCCTAACCCTGACCCTAAACCTAACCCTAAACCAAATAACCCTAACCCTAACCCTAAACCAACTAGCCCTAACACTAACCATAAGCCTAACCTTTACCAAAATAACCCTAACCATTACCCAAACCCAACTAACCATAACCCTAACCCTAACCCTAACCCTAACCCTAACCCTAACCCTAGCCCAAATAACCCTAACCCTAACCCTAACCCTGACCCTAAACCTAACCCTAAACCAAATAACCCTAACCCTAACCCTAAACCAACTAGCCCTAACACTAACCATAAGCCTAACCTTTACCAAAATAACCCTAACCATTACCCAAACCCAACTAACCATAACCCTAACCCTAACCCTAACCCTAACCCTAACCCTAGCCCAAATAACCCTAACCCTAACCCTAACCCTGACCCTAAACCTAACCCTAAACCAAATAACCCTAACCCTAACCCTAAACCAACTAGCCCTAACACTAACCATAAGCCTAACCTTTACCAAAATAACCCTAACCATAACCCAAACCCAACTAACCATAACCCTAACCCTAACCCTAACCCTAACCCTAACCCTAACCCTAGCCCAAATAACCCTAACCCTAACCCTAACCCTGACCCTAAACCTAACCCTAAACCAAATAACCCTAACCCTAACCCTAAACCAACTAGCCCTAACACTAACCATAAGCCTAACCTTTACCAAAATAACCCTAACCATAACCCTAACCCAACTAACCCTAACCCTAACCCTAACCCTAACCCTAACCCTAACCCTAGCCCAAATAACCCTAACCCTAACCCTAACCCTGACCCTAAACCTAAACCTAAACCAAATAACCCTAACCCTAACCCTAAACCAACTAGCCCTAACACTAACCATAAGCCTAACCTTTACCAAAATAACCCTAACCATTACCCAAACCCAACTAACCATAACCCTAACCCTAACCCTAACCCTAACCCTAACCCTAGCCCAAATAACCCTAACCCTAACCCTAACCCTGACCCTAAACCTAACCCTAAACCAAATAACCCTAACCCTAACCCTAAACCAACTAGCCCTAACACTAACCATAAGCCTAACCTTTACCAAAATAACCCTAACCATTACCCAAACCCAACTAACCATAACCCTAACCCTAACCCTAACCCTAACCCTAACCCTAACCCTAGCCCAAATAACCCTAACCCTAACCCTAACCCTGACCCTAAACCTAACCCTAAACCAAATAACCCTAACCCTAACCCTAAACCAACTAGCCCTAACACTAACCATAAGCCTAACCTTTACCAAAATAACCCTAACCATTACCCAAACCCAACTAACCATAACCCTAACCCTAACCCTAACCCTAACCCTAACCCTAGCCCAAATAACCCTAACCCTAACCCTAACCCTGACCCTAAACCTAACCCTAAACCAAATAACCCTAACCCTAACCCTAAACCAACTAGCCCTAACACTAACCATAAGCCTAACCTTTACCAAAATAACCCTAACCATAACCCAAACCCAACTAACCATAACCCTAACCCTAACCCTAACCCTAACCCTAACCCTAACCCTAGCCCAAATAACCCTAACCCTAACCCTAACCCTGACCCTAAACCTAACCCTAAACCAAATAACCCTAACCCTAACCCTAAACCAACTAGCCCTAACACTAACCATAAGCCTAACCTTTACCAAAATAACCCTAACCATAACCCTAACCCAACTAACCCTAACCCTAACCCTAACCCTAACCCTAACCCTAGCCCAAATAACCCTAACCCTAACCCTAACCCTGACCCTAAATCTAAACCTAAACCAAATAACCCTAACCCTAACCCTAAACCAACTAGCCCTAACACTAACCATAAGCCTAACCTTTACCAAAATAACCCTAACCATTACCCAAACCCAACTAAACATAACCCTAACCCTAACCCTAACCCTAACCCTAACCCTAGCCCAAATAACCCTAACCCTAACCCTAACCCTGACCCTAAACCTAACCCTAAACCAAATAACCCTAACCCTAACCCTAAACCAACTAGCCCTAACACTAACCATAAGCCTAACCTTTACCAAAATAACCCTAACCATTACCCAAACCCAACTAACCATAACCCTAACCCTAACCCTAACCCTAGCCCAAATAACCCTAACCCTAACCCTAACCCTGACCCTAAACCTAAACCTAAACCAAATAACCCTAACCCTAACCCTAAACCAACTAGCCCTAACACTAACCATAAGCCTAACCTTTACCAAAATAACCCTAACCATAACCCTAACCCAACTAACCATAACCCTAACCCTAACCCTAACCCTAACCCTAACCCTAACCCTAACCCTAACCCTAGCCCAAATAACCCTAACCCTAACCCTAACCCTGACCCTAAACCTAACCCTAAACCAAATAACCCTAACCCTAACCCTAAACCAACTAGCCCTAACACTAACCATAAGCCTAACCTTTACCAAAATAACCCTAACCATAACCCTAACCCAACTAACGCTAACCCTAACCCTAACCCTAACCCTAACCCTAGCCCAAATAACCCTAACCCTAAC
>NW_028276508.1:577500-600000 GCF_052056855.1 Sturnus vulgaris | reverse complement strand
TGACCCTAAACCTAAACCTAAACCAAATAACCCTAACCCTAACCCTAAACCAACTAGCCCTAACACTAACCATAAGCCTAACCTTTACCAAAATAACCCTAACCATTACCCAAACCCAACTAACCATAACCCTAACCCTAACCCTAACCCTAACCCTAACCCTAACCCTAACCCTAACCCTAACCCTAACCCTAACCCTAGCCCAAATAACCCTAACCCTAACCCTAACCCTGACCCTAAACCTAAACCTAAACCAAATAACCCTAACCCTAAACCAACTAGCCCTAACACTAACCATAAGCCTAACCTTTACCAAAATAACCCTAACCATAACCCTAACCCAACTAACCCTAACCCTAACCCTAACCCTAACCCTAACCCTAACCCTAGCCCAAATAACCCTAACCCTAACCCTAACCCTGACCCTAAACCTAACCCTAAACCAAATAACCCTAACCCTAAACCAACTAGCCCTAACACTAACCATAAGCCTAACCTTTACCAAAATAACCCTAACCATTACCCAAACCCAACTAACCATAACCCTAACCCTAACCCTAACCCTAACCCTAACCCTAACCCTAACCCTAGCCCAAATAACCCTAACCCTAACCCTAACCCTAACCCTAAACCTAAACCTAAACCAAATAACCCTAACCCTAAACCAACTAGCCCTAACACTAACCATAAGCCTAACCTTTACCAAAATAACCCTAACCATAACCCTAACCCAACTAACCCTAACCCTAACCCTAACCCTAACCCTAACCCTAACCCTAACCCTAGCCCAAATAACCCTAACCCTAACCCTAACCCTGACCCTAAACCTAACCCTAAACCAAATAACCCTAACCCTAACCCTAAACCAACTAGCCCTAACACTAACCATAAGCCTAACCTTTACCAAAATAACCCTAACCATAACCCTAACCCAACTAACCCTAACCCTAACCCTAACCCTAACCCTAACCATAACCCTAAACCAACTAGCCCTAACACTAACCCTAAGCCTAACCTTTACCAAAATAACCCTAACCATTACCCAAACCCAACTAAACATAACCCTAACCCTAACCCTAACCCTAACCCTAACCCTAGCCCAAATAACCCTAACCCTAACCCTAACCCTGACCATAAACCTAACCCTAAACCAAATAACCCTAACCCTAACCCTAAACCAACTAGCCCTAACACTAACCATAAGCCTAACCTTTACCAAAATAACCCTAACCATAACCCTAACCCAACTAACGCTAACCCTAACCCTAACCCTAACCCTAACCCTAGCCCAAATAACCCTAACCCTAACCCTAACCCTAACCCTAAACCTAAACCTAAACCAAATAACCCTAACCCTAACCCTAAACCAACTAGCCCTAACACTAACCATAAGCCTAACCTTTACCAAAATAACCCTAACCATAACCCTAACCCAACTAACCCTAACCCTAACCCTAACCCTAACCCTAACCCTAACCCTAACCCTAGCCCAAATAACCCTAACCCTAACCCTAACCCTGACCCTAAACCTAACCCTAAACCAAATAACCCTAACCCTAACCCTAAACCAACTAGCCCTAACACTAACCATAAGCCTAACCTTTACCAAAATAACCCTAACCATTACCCAAACCCAACTAACCATAACCCTAACCCTAACCCTAACCCTAACCCTAACCCTAGCCCAAATAACCCTAACCCTAACCCTAACCCTGACCCTAAACCTAAACCTAAACCTAAACCAAATAACCCTAACCCTAAACCAACTAGCCCTAACACTAACCATAAGCCTAACCTTTACCAAAATAACCCTAACCATAACCCTAACCCAACTAACCCTAACCCTAACCCTAACCCTAACCCTAACCCTAACCCTAGCCCAAATAACCCTAACCCTAACCCTAACCCTGACCCTAAACCTAACCCTAAACCAAATAACCCTAACCCTAAACCAACTAGCCCTAACACTAACCATAAGCCTAACCTTTACCAAAATAACCCTAACCATTACCCAAACCCAACTAACCATAACCCTAACCCTAACCCTAACCCTAACCCTAACCCTAACCCTAACCCTAACCCTAACCCTAGCCCAAATAACCCTAACCCTAACCCTAACCCTAACCCTAACCCTAAACCTAAACCTAAACCAAATAACCCTAACCCTAAACCAACTAGCCCTAACACTAACCATAAGCCTAACCTTTACCAAAATAACCCTAACCATAACCCTAACCCAACTAACCCTAACCCTAACCCTAACCCTAACCCTAACCCTAACCCTAACCCTAGCCCAAATAACCCTAACCCTAACCCTAACCCTGACCCTAAACCTAACCCTAAACCAAATAACCCTAACCCTAACCCTAAACCAACTAGCCCTAACACTAACCATAAGCCTAACCTTTACCAAAATAACCCTAACCATAACCCTAACCCAACTAACCCTAACCCTAACCCTAACCCTAACCCTAACCCTAGCCCAAATAACCCTAACCCTAACCCTAACCCTGACCCTAAATCTAAACCTAAACCAAATAACCCTAACCCTAACCCTAAACCAACTAGCCCTAACACTAACCATAAGCCTAACCTTTACCAAAATAACCCTAACCATTACCCAAACCCAACTAAACATAACCCTAACCCTAACCCTAACCCTAACCCTAACCCTAGCCCAAATAACCCTAACCCTAACCCTAACCCTGACCCTAAACCTAACCCTAAACCAAATAACCCTAACCCTAACCCTAAACCAACTAGCCCTAACACTAACCATAAGCCTAACCTTTACCAAAATAACCCTAACCATAACCCTAACCCAACTAACGCTAACCCTAACCCTAACCCTAACCCTAACCCTAGACCAAATAACCCTAACCCTAACCCTAACCCTAACCCTAAACCTAAACCTAAACCAAATAACCCTAACCCTAACCCTAAACCAACTAGCCCTAACACTAACCATAAGCCTAACCTTTACCAAAATAACCCTAACCATAACCGAAACCCAACTAACCCTAACCCTAACCCTAACCCTAACCCTAACCCTAACCCTAACCCTAGCCCAAATAACCCTAACCCTAACCCTAACCCTGACCCTAAACCTAACCCTAAACCAAATAACCCTAACCCTAACCCTAAACCAACTAGCCCTAACACTAACCATAAGCCTAACCTTTACCAAAATAACCCTAACCATTACCCAAACCCAACTAACCATAACCCTAACCCTAACCCTAACCCTAACCCTAACCCTAGCCCAAATAACCCTAACCCTAACCCTAACCCTGACCCTAAACCTAACCCTAAACCAAATAACCCTAACCCTAACCCTAAACCAACTAGCCCTAACACTAACCATAAGCCTAACCTTTACCAAAATAACCCTAACCATAACCCAAACCCAACTAACCATAACCCTAACCCTAACCCTAACCCTAACCCTAACCCTAACCCTAGCCCAAATAACCCTAAACCTAACCCTAACCCTGACCCTAAACCTAACCCTAAACCAAATAACCCTAACCCTAACCCTAAACCAACTAGCCCTAACACTAACCATAAGCCTAACCTTTACCAAAATAACCCTAACCATAACCCAAACCCAACTAACCATAACCCTAACCCTAACCCTAACCCTAACCCTAACCCTAACCCTAACCCTAACCCTAACCCTAACCCTAACCCTAACCCTAGCCCAAATAACCCTAAACCCTAACCCTAACCCTGACCCTAAACCTAACCCTAAACCAACTAGCCCTAACACTAACCATAAGCCTAACCTTTACCAAAATAACCCTAACCATAACCCTAACACAACTAACCATAACCCTAACCCTAACCCTAACCCTAACCCTAACCCTAGCCCAAATAACCCTAACCCTAACCCTAACCCTGACCCTAAACCTAACCCTAAACCAAATAACCCTAACCCTAACCCTAAACCAACTAGCCCTAACACTAATCATAAGACTAACCTTTACCAAAATAACCCTAACCATAACCCAAACCCAACTAACCCTAACCCTAACCCTAACCCTAACCCTAACCCTAACCCTAACCCTAACCCTAACCCTAACCCTAACCCTAACCCTAACCCTAACCCTAGCCCAAATAACCCTAACCCTAACCCTAACCCTGACCCTAAACCTAACCCTAAACCAAATAACCCTAACCCTAACCCTAAACCAACTAGCCCTAACACTAACCATAAGCCTAACCTTTACCAAAATAACCCTAACCATTACCCAAACCCAACTAACCATAACCCTAACCCTAACCGTAACCCTAACCCTAACCCTAACCCTAGCCCAAATAACCCTAACCCTAACCCTAACCCTGACCCTAAACCTAACCCTAAACCAAATAACCCTAACCCTAACCCTAAACCAACTAGCCCTAACACTAACCATAAGCCTAACCTTTACCAAAATAACCCTAACCATTACCCAAACCCAACTAACCATAAACCTAACCCTAACCCTAACCCTAACCCTAACCCTAGCCCAAATAACCCTAACCCTAACCCTAACCCTGACCCTAAACCTAACCCTAAACCAAATAACCCTAACCCTAACCCTAAACCAACTAGCCCTAACACTAACCATAAGCCTAACCTTTACCAAAATAACCCTAACCATAACCCAAACCCAACTAACCATAACCCTAACCCTAACCCTAACCCTAACCCTAACCCTAACCCTAGCCCAAATAACCCTAACCCTAACCCTAACCCTGACCCTAAACCTAACCCTAAACCAAATAACCCTAACCCTAACCCTAAACCAACTAGCCCTAACACTAACCATAAGCCTAACCTTTACCAAAATAACCCTAACCATAACCCTAACCCAACTAACCCTAACCCTAACCCTAACCCTAACCCTAACCCTAGCCCAAATAACCCTAACCCTAACCCTAACCCTGACCCTAAATCTAAACCTAAACCAAATAACCCTAACCCTAACCCTAAACCAACTAGCCCTAACACTAACCATAAGCCTAACCTTTACCAAAATAACCCTAACCATTACCCAAACCCAACTAAACATAACCCTAACCCTAACCCTAACCCTAACCCTAACCCTAGCCCAAATAACCCTAACCCTAACCCTAACCCTGACCCTAAACCTAACCCTAAACCAAATAACCCTAACCCTAACCCTAAACCAACTAGCCCTAACACTAACCATAAGCCTAACCTTTACCAAAATAACCCTAACCATTACCCAAACCCAACTAACCATAACCCTAACCCTAACCCTAACCCTAGCCCAAATAACCCTAACCCTAACCCTAACCCTGACCCTAAACCTAAACCTAAACCAAATAACCCTAACCCTAACCCTAAACCAACTAGCCCTAACACTAACCATAAGCCTAACCTTTACCAAAATAACCCTAACCATAACCCTAACCCAACTAACCATAACCCTAACCCTAACCCTAACCCTAACCCTAACCCTAACCCTAACCCTAGCCCAAATAACCCTAACCCTAACCCTAACCCTGACCCTAAACCTAACCCTAAACCAAATAACCCTAACCCTAACCCTAAACCAACTAGCCCTAACACTAACCATAAGCCTAACCTTTACCAAAATAACCCTAACCATTACCCAAACCCAACTAACCATAACCCTAACCCTAACCCTAACCCTAACCCTAACCCTAGCCCAAATAACCCTAACCCTAACCCTAACCCTGACCCTAAACCTAACCCTAAACCAAATAACCCTAACCCTAACCCTAAACCAACTAGCCCTAACACTAACCATAAGCCTAACCTTTACCAAAATAACCCTAACCATTACCCAAACCCAACTAACCATAACCCTAACCCTAACCCTAACCCTAACCCTAACCCTAGCCCAAATAACCCTAAACCTAACCCTAACCCTGACCATAAACCTAACCCTAAACCAAATAACCCTAACCCTAACCCTAAACCAACTAGCCCTAACACTAACCATAAGCCTAACCTTTACCAAAATAACCCTAACCATAACCCAAACCCAACTAACCATAACCCTAACCCTAACCCTAACCCTAACCCTAACCCTAACCCTAACCCTAACCCTAACCCTAACCCTAACCCTAGCCCAAATAACCCTAAACCCTAACCCTAACCCTGACCCTAAACCTAACCCTAAACCAACTAGCCCTAACACTAACCATAAGCCTAACCTTTACCAAAATAACCCTAACCATAACCCTAACACAACTAACCAAAACCCTAACCCTAACCCTAACCCTAACCCTAGCCCAAATAACCCTAACCCTAACCCTAACCCTGACCCTAAACCTAACCCTAAACCAAATAACCCTAACCCTAACCCTAAACCAACTAGCCCTAACACTAATCATAAGACTAACCTTTACCAAAATAACCCTAACCATAACCCAAACCCAACTAACCCTAACCCTAACCCTAACCCTAACCCTAACCCTAACCCTACCCCAAATAACCCTAACCCTAACCCTAACCCTGACCCTAAACCTAACCCTAAACCAAATAACCCTAACCCTAACCCTAAACCAACTAGCCCTAACACTAACCATAAGCCTAACCTTTACCAAAATAACCCTAACCATTACCCAAACCCAACTAACCATAACCCTAACCCTAACCCTAACCCTAACCCTAACCCTAACCCTAGCCCAAATAACCCTAACCCTAACCCTAACCCTGACCCTAAACCTAACCCTAAACCAAATAACCCTAACCCTAACCCTAAACCAACTAGCCCTAACACTAACCATAAGCCTAACCTTTACCAAAATAACCCTAACCATTACCCAAACCCAACTAACCATAACCCTAACCCTAACCCTAACCCTAACCCTAACCCTAGCCCAAATAACCCTAACCCTAACCCTAACCCTGACCCTAAACCTAACCCTAAACCAAATAACCCTAACCCTAACCCTAAACCAACTAGCCCTAACACTAACCATAAGCCTAACCTTTACCAAAATAACCCTAACCATAACCCAAACCCAACTAACCATAACCCTAACCCTAACCCTAACCCTAACCCTAACCCTAACCCTAGCCCAAATAACCCTAACCCTAACCCTAACCCTGACCCTAAACCTAACCCTAAACCAAATAACCCTAACCCTAACCCTAAACCAACTAGCCCTAACACTAACCATAAGCCTAACCTTTACCAAAATAACCCTAACCATAACCCTAACCCAACTAACCCTAACCCTAACCCTAACCCTAACCCTAACCCTAGCCCAAATAACCCTAACCCTAACCCTAACCCTGACCCTAAATCTAAACCTAAACCAAATAACCCTAACCCTAACCCTAAACCAACTAGCCCTAACACTAACCATAAGCCTAACCTTTACCAAAATAACCCTAACCATTACCCAAACCCAACTAAACATAACCCTAACCCTAACCCTAACCCTAACCCTAACCCTAGCCCAAATAACCCTAACCCTAACCCTAACCCTGACCCTAAACCTAACCCTAAACCAAATAACCCTAACCCTAACCCTAAACCAACTAGCCCTAACACTAACCATAAGCCTAACCTTTACCAAAATAACCCTAACCATTACCCAAACCCAACTAACCATAACCCTAACCCTAACCCTAACCCTAGCCCAAATAACCCTAACCCTAACCCTAACCCTGACCCTAAACCTAAACCTAAACCAAATAACCCTAACCCTAACCCTAAACCAACTAGCCCTAACACTAACCATAAGCCTAACCTTTACCAAAATAACCCTAACCATAACCCTAACCCAACTAACCATAACCCTAACCCTAACCCTAACCCTAACCCTAACCCTAGCCCAAATAACCCTAACCCTAACCCTAACCCTGACCCTAAACCTAACCCTAAACCAAATAACCCTAACCCTAACCCTAAACCAACTAGCCCTAACACTAACCATAAGCCTAACCTTTACCAAAATAACCCTAACCATTACCCAAATCCCAACTAACCATAACCCTAACCCTAACCCTAACCCTAACCCTAACCCTAGCCCAAATAACCCTAACACTAACCCTAACCCTGACCCTAAACCTAACCCTAAACCAAATAACCCTAACCCTAACCCTAAACCAACTAGCCCTAACACTAACCATAAGCCTAACCTTTACCAAAATAACCCTAACCATTACCCAAACCCAACTAACCATAACCCTAACCCTAACCCTAACCCTAACCCTAACCCTAACCCTAGCCCAAATAACCCTAAACCTAACCCTAACCCTGACCATAAACCTAACCCTAAACCAAATAACCCTAACCCTAACCCTAAACCAACTAGCCCTAACACTAACCATAAGCCTAACCTTTACCAAAATAACCCTAACCATAACCCAAACCCAACTAACCCTAACCCTAACCCTAACCCTAACCCTAACCCTAACCCTAACCCTAACCCTAACCCTAACCCTAACCCTAACCCTAACCCTAACCCTAGCCCAAATAACCCTAAACCCTAACCCTAACCCTGACCCTAAACCTAACCCTAAACCAACTAGCCCTAACACTAACCATAAGCCTAACCTTTACCAAAATAACCCTAACCATAACCCTAACACAACTAACCCTAACCCTAACCCTAACCCTAACCCTAACCCTAACCCTAACCCTAGCCCAAATAACCCTAACCCTAACCCTAACCCTGACCCTAAACCTAACCCTAAACCAAATAACCCTAACCCTAACCCTAAACCAACTAGCCCTAACACTAACCATAAGCCTAACCTTTACCAAAATAACCCTAACCATAACCCAAACCCAACTAACGCTAACCCTAACCCTAACCCTAACCCTAACCCTAACCCTAGCCCAAATAACCCTAACCCTAACCCTAACCCTGACCCTAAACCTAACCCTAAACCAAATAACCCTAACCCTAACCCTAAACCAACTAGCCCTAACATTAACCATAAGCCTAACCTTTACCAAAATAACCCTAACCATAACCCAAAACCAACTAACCCTAACCCTAACCCTAACCCTAACCCTAACCCTAACCCTAACCCTACCCCAAATAACCCTAACCCTAACCCTAACCCTGACCCTAAACCTAACCCTAAACCAAATAACCCTAAACCTAACCCTAAACCAGCTAGCCCTAACACTAACCCTAAGCCTAACCTTTACCAAAATAACCCTAACTATAACCCTAACCCAACTAACCCTAACCCTAACCCTAACCCTAACCCTAACCCTAACCCTAGCCCAAATAACCCTAACCCTAACCCTAACCCTGACCCTAAACCTAACCCTAAACCAAATAACCCTAACCCTAACCCTAAACCAACTAGCCCTAACACTAACCATAAGCCTAACCTTTACCAAAATAACCCTAACCATAACCCAAACCCAACTAACCATAACCATAACCCTAACCCTAACCCTAACCCTAACCCTAACCCTAACCCTAACCCTAACCCTAACCCTAGCCCAAATAACCCTAACCCTAACCCTAACCCTGACCCTAAACCTAACCCTAAACCAAATAACCCTAACCCTAACCCTAAACCAACTAGCCCTAACACTAACCATAAGCCTAACCTTTACCAAAATAACCCTAACCATAACCCTAACCCAACTAACCCTAACCCTAACCCTAACCCTAACCCTAACCCTAACCCTAACCCTAGCCCAAATAACCCTAACCCTAACCCTAACCCTGACCCTAAACCTAAACCTAAACCAAATAACCCTAACCCTAACCCTAAACCAACTAGCCCTAACACTAACCATAAGCCTAACCTTTACCAAAATAACCCTAACCATTACCCAAACCCAACTAACCATAACCCTAACCCTAACCCTAACCCTAACCCTAACCCTAGCCCAAATAACCCTAACCCTAACCCTAACCCTGACCCTAAACCTAACCCTAAACCAAATAACCCTAACCCTAACCCTAAACCAACTAGCCCTAACACTAACCATAAGCCTAACCTTTACCAAAATAACCCTAACCATAACCCAAACCCAACTAACCATAACCCTAACCCTAACCCTAACCCTAACCCTAGCCCAAATAACCCTAACCCTAACCCTAACCCTGACCCTAAATCTAAACCTAAACCAAATAACCCTAACCCTAACCCTAAACCAACTAGCCCTAACACTAACCATAAGCCTAACCTTTACCAAAACAACCCTAACCATTACCCAAACCCAACTAAACATAACCCTAACCCTAACCCTAACCCTAACCCTAGCCCAAATAACCCTAACCCTAACCCTAACCCTGACCCTAAACCTAACCCTAAACCAAATAACCCTAACCCTAACCCTAAACCAACTAGCCCTAACACTAACCATAAGCCTAACCTTTACCAAAATAACCCTAACCATAACCCTAACCCAACTAACGCTAACCCTAACCCTAACCCTAACCCTAACCCTAGCCCAAATAACCCTAACCCTAACCCTAACCCTGACCCTAAACCTAAACCTAAACCAAATAACCCTAACCCTAACCCTAAACCAACTAGCCCTAACACTAACCATAAGCCTAACCTTTACCAAAATAACCCTAACCATAACCCTAACCCAACTAACCCTAACCCTAACCCTAACCCTAACCCTAACCCTAACCCTAACCCTAACCCTAACCCTAGCCCAAATAACCCTAACCCTAACCCTAACCCTGACCCTAAACCTAACCCTAAACCAAATAACCCTAACCCTAACCCTAAACCAACTAGCCCTAACACTAACCATAAGCCTAACCTTTACCAAAATAACCCTAACCATTACCCAAACCCAACTAACCATAACCCTAACCCTAACCCTAACCCTAACCCTAACCCTAGCCCAAATAACCCTAAACCTAACCCTAACCCTGACCATAAACCTAAACCTAAACCAAATAACCCTAACCCTAACCCTAAACCAACTAGCCCTAACACTAACCATAAGCCTAACCTTTACCAAAATAACCCTAACCATTACCCAAACCCAACTAACCATAACCCTAACCCTAACCCTAACCCTAACCCTAACCCTAACCCTAACCCTAACCCTAACCCTAACCCTAACCCTAACCCTAACCCTAGCCCAAATAACCCTAAACCCTAACCCTAACCCTGACCCTAAACCTAACCCTAAACCAACTAGCCCTAACACTAACCATAAGCCTAACCTTTACCAAAATAACCCTAACCATAACCCTAACACAACTAACCCTAACCCTAACCCTAACCCTAACCCTAACCCTAGCCCAAATAACCCTAACCCTAACCCTAACCCTGACCCTAAACCTAACCCTAAACCAAATAACCCTAACCCTAACCCTAAACCAACTAGCCCTAACACTAACCATAAGCCTAACCTTTACCAAAATAACCCTAACCATTACCCAAACCCAACTAACCATAACCCTAACCCTAACCCTAACCCTAGCCCAAATAACCCTAACCCTAACCCTAACCCTGACCCTAAACCTAAACCTAAACCAAATAACCCTAACCCTAACCCTAAACCAACTAGCCCTAACACTAACCATAAGCCTAACCTTTACCAAAATAACCCTAACCATAACCCTAACCCAACTAACCATAACCCTAACCCTAACCCTAACCCTAACCCTAACCCTAACCCTAACCCTAGCCCAAATAACCCTAACCCTAACCCTAACCCTGACCCTAAACCTAACCCTAAACCAAATAACCCTAACCCTAACCCTAAACCAACTAGCCCTAACACTAACCATAAGCCTAACCTTTACCAAAATAACCCTAACCATTACCCAAACCCAACTAACCATAACCCTAACCCTAACCCTAACCCTAACCCTAACCCTAGCCCAAATAACCCTAACCCTAACCCTAACCCTGACCCTAAACCTAACCCTAAACCAAATAACCCTAACCCTAACCCTAAACCAACTAGCCCTAACACTAACCATAAGCCTAACCTTTACCAAAATAACCCTAACCATTACCCAAACCCAACTAACCATAACCCTAACCCTAACCCTAACCCTAACCCTAACCCTAGCCCAAATAACCCTAAACCTAACCCTAACCCTGACCATAAACCTAACCCTAAACCAAATAACCCTAACCCTAACCCTAAACCAACTAGCCCTAACACTAACCATAAGCCTAACCTTTACCAAAATAACCCTAACCATAACCCAAACCCAACTAACCATAACCCTAACCCTAACCCTAACCCTAACCCTAACCCTAACCCTAACCCTAACCCTAACCCTAACCCTAACCCTAGCCCAAATAACCCTAAACCCTAACCCTAACCCTGACCCTAAACCTAACCCTAAACCAACTAGCCCTAACACTAACCATAAGCCTAACCTTTACCAAAATAACCCTAACCATAACCCTAACACAACTAACCAAAACCCTAACCCTAACCCTAACCCTAACCCTAGCCCAAATAACCCTAACCCTAACCCTAACCCTGACCCTAAACCTAACCCTAAACCAAATAACCCTAACCCTAACCCTAAACCAACTAGCCCTAACACTAATCATAAGACTAACCTTTACCAAAATAACCCTAACCATAACCCAAACCCAACTAACCCTAACCCTAACCCTAACCCTAACCCTAACCCTAACCCTACCCCAAATAACCCTAACCCTAACCCTAACCCTGACCCTAAACCTAACCCTAAACCAAATAACCCTAACCCTAACCCTAAACCAACTAGCCCTAACACTAACCATAAGCCTAACCTTTACCAAAATAACCCTAACCATTACCCAAACCCAACTAACCCTAACCCTAACCCTAACCCTAACCCTAACCCTAACCCTAACCCTAGCCCAAATAACCCTAACCCTAACCCTAACCCTGACCCTAAACCTAACCCTAAACCAAATAACCCTAACCCTAACCCTAAACCAACTAGCCCTAACACTAACCATAAGCCTAACCTTTACCAAAATAACCCTAACCATTACCCAAACCCAACTAACCATAACCCTAACCCTAACCCTAACCCTAACCCTAACCCTAGCCCAAATAACCCTAACCCTAACCCTAACCCTGACCCTAAACCTAACCCTAAACCAAATAACCCTAACCCTAACCCTAAACCAACTAGCCCTAACACTAACCATAAGCCTAACCTTTACCAAAATAACCCTAACCATAACCCAAACCCAACTAACCATAACCCTAACCCTAACCCTAACCCTAACCCTAACCCTAACCCTAGCCCAAATAACCCTAACCCTAACCCTAACCCTGACCCTAAACCTAACCCTAAACCAAATAACCCTAACCCTAACCCTAAACCAACTAGCCCTAACACTAACCATAAGCCTAACCTTTACCAAAATAACCCTAACCATAACCCTAACCCAACTAACCCTAACCCTAACCCTAACCCTAACCCTAACCCTAGCCCAAATAACCCTAACCCTAACCCTAACCCTGACCCTAAATCTAAACCTAAACCAAATAACCCTAACCCTAACCCTAAACCAACTAGCCCTAACACTAACCATAAGCCTAACCTTTACCAAAATAACCCTAACCATTACCCAAACCCAACTAAACATAACCCTAACCCTAACCCTAACCCTAACCCTAACCCTAGCCCAAATAACCCTAACCCTAACCCTAACCCTGACCCTAAACCTAACCCTAAACCAAATAACCCTAACCCTAACCCTAAACCAACTAGCCCTAACACTAACCATAAGCCTAACCTTTACCAAAATAACCCTAACCATTACCCAAACCCAACTAACCATAACCCTAACCCTAACCCTAACCCTAGCCCAAATAACCCTAACCCTAACCCTAACCCTGACCCTAAACCTAAACCTAAACCAAATAACCCTAACCCTAACCCTAAACCAACTAGCCCTAACACTAACCATAAGCCTAACCTTTACCAAAATAACCCTAACCATAACCCTAACCCAACTAACCATAACCCTAACCCTAACCCTAACCCTAACCCTAACCCTAGCCCAAATAACCCTAACCCTAACCCTAACCCTGACCCTAAACCTAACCCTAAACCAAATAACCCTAACCCTAACCCTAAACCAACTAGCCCTAACACTAACCATAAGCCTAACCTTTACCAAAATAACCCTAACCATTACCCAAATCCCAACTAACCATAACCCTAACCCTAACCCTAACCCTAACCCTAACCCTAGCCCAAATAACCCTAACACTAACCCTAACCCTGACCCTAAACCTAACCCTAAACCAAATAACCCTAACCCTAACCCTAAACCAACTAGCCCTAACACTAACCATAAGCCTAACCTTTACCAAAATAACCCTAACCATTACCCAAACCCAACTAACCATAACCCTAACCCTAACCCTAACCCTAACCCTAACCCTAGCCCAAATAACCCTAAACCTAACCCTAACCCTGACCATAAACCTAACCCTAAACCAAATAACCCTAACCCTAACCCTAAACCAACTAGCCCTAACACTAACCATAAGCCTAACCTTTACCAAAATAACCCTAACCATAACCCAAACCCAACTAACCCTAACCCTAACCCTAACCCTAACCCTAACCCTAACCCTAACCCTAACCCTAACCCTAACCCTAACCCTAACCCTAACCCTAGCCCAAATAACCCTAAACCCTACCCCTAACCCTGACCCTAAACCTAACCCTAAACCAACTAGCCCTAACACTAACCATAAGCCTAACCTTTACCAAAATAACCCTAACCATAACCCTAACACAACTAACCCTAACCCTAACCCTAACCCTAACCCTAACCCTAACCCTAACCCTAGCCCAAATAACCCTAACCCTAACCCTGACCCTAAACCTAACCCTAAACCAAATAACCCTAACCCTAACCCTAAACCAACTAGCCCTAACACTAACCATAAGCCTAACCTTTACCAAAATAACCCTAACCATAACCCAAACCCAACTAACGCTAACCCTAACCCTAACCCTAACCCTAACCCTAACCCTAGCCCAAATAACCCTAACCCTAACCCTAACCCTGACCCTAAACCTAACCCTAAACCAAATAACCCTAACCCTAACCCTAAACCAACTAGCCCTAACATTAACCATAAGCCTAACCTTTACCAAAATAACCCTAACCATAACCCAAAACCAACTAACCCTAACCCTAACCCTAACCCTAACCCTAACCCTAACCCTAACCCTACCCCAAATAACCCTAACCCTAACCCTAACCCTGACCCTAAACCTAACCCTAAACCAAATAACCCTAAACCTAACCCTAAACCAGCTAGCCCTAACACTAACCCTAAGCCTAACCTTTACCAAAATAACCCTAACTATAACCCTAACCCAACTAACCCTAACCCTAACCCTAACCCTAACCCTAACCCTAGCCCAAATAACCCTAACCCTAACCCTAACCCTGACCCTAAACCTAACCCTAAACCAAATAACCCTAACCCTAACCCTAAACCAACTAGCCCTAACACTAACCATAAGCCTAACCTTTACCAAAATAACCCTAACCATAACCCAAACCCAACTAACCATAACCATAACCCTAACCCTAACCCTAACCCTAACCCTAACCCTAACCCTAACCCTAACCCTAGCCCAAATAACCCTAACCCTAACCCTAACCCTGACCCTAAACCTAACCCTAAACCAAATAACCCTAACCCTAACCCTAAACCAACTAGCCCTAACACTAACCATAAGCCTAACCTTTACCAAAATAACCCTAACCATAACCCTAACCCAACTAACCCTAACCCTAACCCTAACCCTAACCCTAACCCTAACCCTAACCCTAGCCCAAATAACCCTAACCCTAACCCTAACCCTGACCCTAAACCTAAACCTAAACCAAATAACCCTAACCCTAACCCTAAACCAACTAGCCCTAACACTAACCATAAGCCTAACCTTTACCAAAATAACCCTAACCATTACCCAAACCCAACTAACCATAACCCTAACCCTAACCCTAACCCTAACCCTAACCCTAGCCCAAATAACCCTAACCCTAACCCTAACCCTGACCCTAAACCTAACCCTAAACCAAATAACCCTAACCCTAACCCTAAACCAACTAGCCCTAACACTAACCATAAGCCTAACCTTTACCAAAATAACCCTAACCATAACCGAAACCCAACTAACCATAACCCTAACCCTAACCCTAACCCTAACCCTAACCCTAACCCTAGCCCAAATAACCCTAACCCTAACCCTAACCCTGACCCTAAACCTAACCCTAAACCAAATAACCCTAACCCTAACCCTAAACCAACTAGCCCTAACACTAACCATAAGCCTAACCTTTACCAAAATAACCCTAACCATAACCCTAACCCAACTAACCCTAACCCTAACCCTAACCCTAACCCTAACCCTAGCCCAAATAACCCTAACCCTAACCCTAACCCTGACCCTAAATCTAAACCTAAACCAAATAACCCTAACCCTAACCCTAAACCAACTAGCCCTAACACTAACCATAAGCCTAACCTTTACCAAAATAACCCTAACCATTACCCAAACCCAACTAAACATAACCCTAACCCTAACCCTAACCCTAACCCTAGCCCAAATAACCCTAACCCTAACCCTAACCCTGACCCTAAACCTAACCCTAAACCAAATAACCCTAACCCTAACCCTAAACCAACTAGCCCTAACACTAACCATAAGCCTAACCTTTACCAAAATAACCCTAACCATAACCCTAACCCAACTAACGCTAACCCTAACCCTAACCCTAACCCTAACCCTAGCCCAAATAACCCTAACCCTAACCCTAACCCTGACCCTAAACCTAAACCTAAACCAAATAACCCTAACCCTAACCCTAAACCAACTAGCCCTAACACTAACCATAAGCCTAACCTTTACCAAAATAACCCTAACCATAACCCTAACCCAACTAACCCTAACCCTAACCCTAACCCTAACCCTAACCCTAACCCTAACCCTAACCCTAACCCTAACCCTAGCCCAAATAACCCTAACCCTAACCCTAACCCTGACCCTAAACCTAACCCTAAACCAAATAACCCTAACCCTAACCCTAAACCAACTAGCCCTAACACTAACCATAAGCCTAACCTTTACCAAAATAACCCTAACCATTACCCAAACCCAACTAACCATAACCCTAACCCTAACCCTAACCCTAACCCTAACCCTAGCCCAAATAACCCTAAACCTAACCCTAACCCTGACCATAAACCTAAACCTAAACCAAATAACCCTAACCCTAACCCTAAACCAACTAGCCCTAACACTAACCATAAGCCTAACCTTTACCAAAATAACCCTAACCATAACCCAAACCCAACTAACCATAACCCTAACCCTAACCCTAACCCTAACCCTAACCCTAACCCTAACCCTAACCCTAACCCTAACCCTAACCCTAACCCTAACCCTAGCCCAAATAACCCTAAACCCTAACCCTAACCCTGACCCTAAACCTAACCCTAAACCAACTAGCCCTAACACTAACCATAAGCCTAACCTTTACCAAAATAACCCTAACCATAACCCTAACACAACTAACCCTAACCCTAACCCTAACCCTAACCCTAACCCTAACCCTAGCCCAAATAACCCTAACCCTAACCCTAACCCTGACCCTAAACCTAACCCTAAACCAAATAACCCTAACCCTAACCCTAAACCAACTAGCCCTAACACTAACCATAAGCCTAACCTTTACAAAAATAACCCTAACCATAACCCAAACCCAACTAACCATAACCCTAACCCTAACACTAACCCTAACCCGAACCCTAGCCCAAATAACCCTAACCCTAACCCTAACCCTGACCCTAAACCTAAACCTAAACCAAATAACCCTAACCCTAACCCTAAACCAACTAGCCCTAACACTAACCATAAGCCTAACCTTTACCAAAATAACCCTAACCATAACCCTAACCCAACCAACCATAACCCTAACCCTAACCCTAACCCTAACCCTAACCCTAACCCTAACCCTAGCCCAAATAACCCTAACCCTAACCCTAACCCTAACCCTGACCCTAAACCTAAACCTAAACCAAATAACCCTAACCCTAACCATAAACCAACTAGCCCTAACACTAACCATAAGCCTAACCTTTACCAAAATAACCCTAACCATAACCCAAACCCAACTAACCATAACCCTAACCCTAACCCTAACCCTAACCCTAACCCTAACCCTAACCCTAACCCTAACCCTAACCCTAACCCTAACCCTAACCCTAGCCCAAATAACCCTAAACCCTAACCCTAACCCTGACCCTAAACCTAACCCTAAACCAACTAGCCCTAACACTAACCATAAGCCTAACCTTTACCAAAATAACCCTAACCATAACCCTAACACAACTAACCCTAACCCTAACCCTAACCCTAACCCTAACCCTAACCCTAGCCCAAATAACCCTAACCCTAACCCTAACCCTGACCCTAAACCTAACCCTAAACCAAATAACCCTAACCCTAACCCTAAACCAACTAGCCCTAACACTAACCATAAGCCTAACCTTTACAAAAATAACCCTAACCATAACCCAAACCCAACTAACCATAACCCTAACCCTAACACTAACCCTAACCCGAACCCTAGCCCAAATAACCCTAACCCTAACCCTAACCCTGACCCTAAACCTAAACCTAAACCAAATAACCCTAACCCTAACCCTAAACCAACTAGCCCTAACACTAACCATAAGCCTAACCTTTACCAAAATAACCCTAACCATAACCCTAACCCAACCAACCATAACCCTAACCCTAACCCTAACCCTAACCCTAACCCTAACCCTAACCCTAGCCCAAATAACCCTAACCCTAACCCTAACCCTAACCCTGACCCTAAACCTAAACCTAAACCAAATAACCCTAACCCTAACCATAAACCAACTAGCCCTAACACTAACCATAAGCCTAACCTTTACCAAAATAACCCTAACCATAACCCTAACCCAACTAATCATAACCCCAACCCTAACCCTAACCCTAACCCTAACCCTAGCCAAAATAACCCTAACCCTAACCCTAACCCTGACCCTAAACCTAACCCTAAACCAAATAACCCTAACCCTAACCCTAAACCAACTAGCCCTAACACTAACCATAAGCCTAACCTTTACCAAAATAACCCTAACCATAACCCAAACCCAACTAACGCTAACCCTAACCCTAACCCTAACCCTAACCCTAGCCCAAATAACCCTAACCCTAACCCTAACCCTGACCCTAAACCTAACCCTAAACCAAATAACCCTAACCCTAACCCTAAACCAACTAGCCCTAACATTAACCATAAGCCTAACCTTTACCAAAATAACCCTAACCATAACCCAAACCCAACTAACCCTAACCCTAACCCTAACCCTAACCCTAACCCTAACCCTAACCCTAACCCTAACCCTGACCCTAAACCTAACCCTAAACCAAATAACCCTAACCCTAACCCTAAACCAACTAGCCCTAACACTAACCCTAAGCCTAACCTTTACCAAAATAACCCTAACTATAACCCTAACCCAACTAACCCTAACCCTAACCCTAACCCTAACCCTAACCCTAGCCCAAATAACCCTAACCCTAACCCTAACCCTGACCCTAAACCTAACCCTAAACCAAATAACCCTAACCCTAACCCTAAACCAACTAGCCCTAACACTAACCATAAGCCTAACCTTTACCAAAATAACCCTAACCATAACCCAAACCCAACTAACCCTAACCCTAACCCTAACCCTAACCCTAACCCTAACCCTAACCCTACCCCAAATAACCCTAACCCTAACCCTAACCCTGACCCTAAACCTAACCCTAAACCAAATAACCCTAACCCTAACCCTAAACCAACTAGCCCTAACACTAACCCTAAGCCTAACCTTTACCAAAATAACCCTAACTATAACCCTAACCCAACTAACCCTAACCCTAACCCTAACCCTAACCCTAGCCCAAATAACCCTAACCCTAACCCTAACCCTGACCCTAAACCTAACCCTAAACCAAATAACCCTAACCCTAACCCTAAACCAACTAGCCCTAACACTAACCATAAGCCTAACCTTTACCAAAATAACCCTAACCATAACCCAAACCCAACTAACCATAACCATAACCCTAACCCTAACCCTAACCCTAACCCTAACCCTAACCCTAACCCTAGCCCAAATAACCCTAACCCTAACCCTAACCCTGACCCTAAACCTAACCCTAAACCAAATAACCCTAACCCTAACCCTAAACCAACTAGCCCTAACACTAACCATAAGCCTAACCTTTACCAAAATAACCCTAACCATAACCCTAACCCAACTAACCCTAACCCTAACCCTAACCCTAACCCTAACCCTAACCCTAGCCCAAATAACCCTAACCCTAACCCTAACCCTGACCCTAAACCTAAACCTAAACCAAATAACCCTAACCCTAACCCTAAACCAACTAGCCCTAACACTAACCATAAGCCTAACCTTTACCAAAATAACCCTAACCATTACCCAAACCCAACTAAACATAACCCTAACCCTAACCCTAACCCTAACCCTAACCCTAACCCTAGCCCAAATAACCCTAACCCTAACCCTAACCCTGACCCTAAACCTAACCCTAAACCAAATAACCCTAACCCTAACCCTAAACCAACTAGCCCTAACACTAACCATAAGCCTAACCTTTACCAAAATAACCCTAACCATAACCCAAACCCAACTAACCCTAACCCTAACCCTAACCCTAACCCTAACCCTAACCCTAACCCTAACCCTAACCCTAACCCTAACCCTAGCCCAAATAACCCTAAACCCTAACCCTAACCCTGACCCTAAACCTAACCCTAAACCAACTAGCCCTAACACTAACCATAAGCCTAACCTTTACCAAAATAACCCTAACCATAACCCTAACACAACTAACCCTAACCCTAACCCTAACCCTAACCCTAACCCTAACCCTAGCCCAAATAACCCTAACCCTAACCCTAACCCTGACCCTAAACCTAACCCTAAACCAAATAACCCTAACCCTAACCCTAAACCAACTAGCCCTAACACTAACCATAAGCCTAACCTTTACAAAAATAACCCTAACCATAACCCAAACCCAACTAACCATAACCCTAACCCTAACACTAACCCTAACCCGAACCCTAGCCCAAATAACCCTAACCCTAACCCTAACCCTGACCCTAAACCTAAACCTAAACCAAATAACCCTAACCCTAACCCTAAACCAACTAGCCCTAACACTAACCATAAGCCTAACCTTTACCAAAATAACCCTAACCATAACCCTAACCCAACCAACCATAACCCTAACCCTAACCCTAACCCTAACCCTAACCCTAACCCTAACCCTAGCCCAAATAACCCTAACCCTAACCCTAACCCTAACCCTGACCCTAAACCTAAACCTAAACCAAATAACCCTAACCCTAACCATAAACCAACTAGCCCTAACACTAACCATAAGCCTAACCTTTACCAAAATAACCCTAACCATAACCCTAACCCAACTAATCATAACCCCAACCCTAACCCTAACCCTAACCCTAACCCTAGCCAAAATAACCCTAACCCTAACCCTAACCCTGACCCTAAACCTAACCCTAAACCAAATAACCCTAACCCTAACCCTAAACCAACTAGCCCTAACACTAACCATAAGCCTAACCTTTACCAAAATAACCCTAACCATAACCCAAACCCAACTAACGCTAACCCTAACCCTAACCCTAACCCTAACCCTAACCCTAGCCCAAATAACCCTAACCCTAACCCTAACCCTGACCCTAAACCTAACCCTAAACCAAATAACCCTAACCCTAACCCTAAACCAACTAGCCCTAACATTAACCATAAGCCTAACCTTTACCAAAATAACCCTAACCATAACCCAAACCCAACTAACCCTAACCCTAACCCTAACCCTAACCCTAACCCTAACCCTAACCCTAACCCTAACCCTAACCCTGACCCTAAACCTAACCCTAAACCAAATAACCCTAACCCTAACCCTAAACCAACTAGCCCTAACACTAACCCTAAGCCTAACCTTTACCAAAATAACCCTAACTATAACCCTAACCCAACTAACCCTAACCCTAACCCTAACCCTAACCCTAACCCTAGCCCAAATAACCCTAACCCTAACCCTAACCCTGACCCTAAACCTAACCCTAAACCAAATAACCCTAACCCTAACCCTAAACCAACTAGCCCTAACACTAACCATAAGCCTAACCTTTACCAAAATAACCCTAACCATAACCCAAACCCAACTAACCCTAACCCTAACCCTAACCCTAACCCTAACCCTAACCCTAACCCTACCCCAAATAACCCTAACCCTAACCCTAACCCTGACCCTAAACCTAACCCTAAACCAAATAACCCTAACCCTAACCCTAAACCAACTAGCCCTAACACTAACCCTAAGCCTAACCTTTACCAAAATAACCCTAACTATAACCCTAACCCAACTAACCCTAACCCTAACCCTAACCCTAACCCTAGCCCAAATAACCCTAACCCTAACCCTAAC